>NC_041388.1:542321459-542363822 GCF_002162155.2 Triticum dicoccoides
ATCGATCGGCTTCAGTTAGCAGCAGTAGCGAAGGAATTGCTCGATCAGATTCATTTAATAGCCACCGATTGATCGCTCGGGTTCAGTAACACGTAGCCTGCAGTGCAATCGCCCGAGTTCAGTTAGAGCTCAACGCCTCGCACATACGCATGTACGTATGAGAGAAACGCGCATCACTCGGCCCCCGACCACCCACCGTAACCGGGGACTCCCCGATATTTTCCGCGCCCTCGCTTCTACCATGGTTTTTTCCGTCATGGATGGCCCAAAGAATGTCATGCAGCTGCATCTCCGGCCTGCCCAGGACGAAAAGCCCATTTTTTGTCATGATTTTTTGTGATAGAAGTAGGACCCCACCACATCTATGATGATACCGTGTTTTGTCATAATTATTGTCATAGAAGTGTCATAAGTATGACAGAAAAAAATTGGCCCAAAATGTCATGGATGTGTCTTTTTTTTGTAGTGCTCCCAGGAGGCGTGTGGCAACTGGTCTCAATAGCAGCGCGACACAAAGGAAGGTCAAGGGTGCAGGTTTCATCGGATAGGGTGCAGCATACTCAAGGAAAGATAAAATCATGATGAGGCAGGAGTCTAGGGAGTTAACTTGCATGCGGTCAGCAGATCAAATTTACAAGGTGATACGTGCGATGGGTGTGCATGTTCCTCAGGGGACAAGTGTGTTGTTGTTCATGATGATTAAATAAAAGGAAAAGAAGAGACGTGTGCATGCATAGGTCCATGAGAGACTTGGTTTGGCAAGACCGGAGAAATCATGACAGACTTGAATCGGTTTCCGTGTGGAGAAAGGAAAATAAAGGTCGGGTATCCAGCATTAATAAAAGGCTGGGCGATGAGGCAACCAATGCATAGAAAATAGTCTACAGTTTCGGAAATAGGTGGAGCAGTTGGTTTCGATGGAGAGCAAGTTCATTTGCACGTCGGCAAGGCTTCACGCTATTTTCTAAAGGGCGAACAGGGACATTGTGCTGGTCATATTTCTTGGTAGATCCCGGACTGCGGGGTGGCTTCAGACGAGGAATACGGGATTAGTGATCTTTTTCGTGAGGAAGTCGCAGAGGAAAACAAGAGCGGTAAGACCGGCGGCAACAGGTCGGTTAGATCGTTGCTCATGGCACCGGGGTTCACCAAGTTTGATTTGGAGAAATTTGATGGCGCGGGTAACTTTGGTCTATGGCAGACAAGAGTTAAGGATATTCTGGCGCAGCAGGGAATCTTGAAGGGTTTGCAGGAGACGAAGCCGGCCAAAGTTGACAACGATGCGTGGGAGGGTATGCAAGTGTAGGCGATCGCTACCATGCGGCTTTGTCTTGCGGATCAGATCATGTATCATGTCATGGACGACGATACTCCTAAGGGAATTTGGGACAAGTTGGCAAATCATTATATGTCCAAGTCAGCGACCAATAAGCTGTATTTGAAGCAAAAGTTCTATGGGCTGAAGATGCAGGAGGGGTCAGATTTGTGGAGCATGTGAATGCCTTTAATCAGTTGGTCATGGATCTAGCGCGTCCAGATGTGGAGATTGATGATGAGGATAAGGCACTACTTCTTCTTGTTTCATTGCCACCATCCTATGAGCATTTGGTCATTTACATTGACACATGAAAAGACAACCATCAATAATGAGGAAGTCACTGCAGCGTTGCTTGGACATGAGTTGATGAAGCAAAAGAATGCTACAGAGGAGAGTACTCGAGGTTTGGGGTTGGAAGTTAAAGGTTATCAGCTCAGGAAGGGACAAGAGGCGGAGAAGAAAAAGAAGAAAAAGGTGCAGTGCTACAGGTGCAAGGACTGGGGACATGTAAAGAGGGAATGCCCAGAACTGAAGGGTGGGGCAAGTGCTAATGTGGCTACTCGTGGTGATGACTGAGATAGCAGTAGTGATGTTCGCGTAGTATCAAATAGGCGGTCAACAAAAGTTGAAGCGTAGATGTTGGATTCAGCTTGCTCTTTTCATGCGACACCCAACAGGGAGTGGTTCTCTTTGTACAAGTCTGGTGAGTTTGGTTTAGCCTATGTGGACGATGACACGGGTTATCGTGTTGCTGGAGTAGGTGACATCAAAATAAGGATGTTTGACAGAGTTGAGCGGATGCTTCGGGGAGTCAGGCATGCGTCAAGGCTAAGGAGGAATCTAATTTCGCTTGGCGTTCTTCATGATGGTGGTATGGAATTCTGTTTCAATCGGGATAAGAAGACCGTGAAAATCATGGAAGATGGGGTAACTGTGATGATAGGAGAGAGGACGGCTTCGCATCTTTACAAGTTGCAAGGGAGCACTATTGCAGGTGGAGCCATGGAGAGTGGAGCTGCAGGAGTAGTAGTGGAGTCCCACGGTGGTGGCGGGTCTGACCCGTCGGGTAGCTCTCGGTAAGCTACAAAGAAGACAACCCAAGTCCGGAGTACATGGAGATTCGAGCATGGACGACTTCTAAGTGGTGGAGAATATTCGCCAAGGTGAAGTTCGTTATATTTGTGTCGAATATATTATGTACGCAAGGGGTTACGTGGACTTGGAGTTGTAATAGTGTGGTTAGGTACGTGTTGTGTAGGAGTCGGACACTTGTATCCTAGGCCTCTTATATACGGAGGGGGACCACACATTGTAACCCATGACGACTTAATAGCAACAGGTACGTGGGGGAGCCGACGGCTCATGCCGGCGCCCGGGTGGCCGGTGTTGCGGTATCTTGGGGAGGAGCGCATGTAGTCATGCCGCGGGGATGTAGCCATATCGGTGAACCTCGTTAACAAATATCGTGCCTCCGTGTGTCGTCTATGATCTTGCATTAGCATTTTATTTTAACAATAAATCTTGTCATTTACAGTGGAAGGCTTCGAGCAGATAGGTGCTGATGATCCCAATGATGATAATGGACCTACGGACATATCTGTAGACGATGATAACAAGGACTTGGACGACGAGGAAGTTGATGTTGGAGAACGTAGCAGAAATTCAAAAAAATTCTACGTGTCACCAAGATCTATCTATGGAGAAACCAGCAACGAGGGGAAGGAGAGTGCATCTACATACCCTTGTAGATCGCTACACGGAAGCGTTCAAGAGAACGGGGTTGAAGGAGTCGTACTCGTCGTGATCCAAATCACCGGAGATCCTAGTGCCGAACCGACGGCACCTCCGCGTTCAACACACGTACAGCCCGGTGACGTCTCACATGCCTTGATCCAGCAAGGAGAGAGGGAGAGGTTAAGGAAGACTCCATCCAGCAGCAGCACAACGGCGTGGTGGTGGTGGAGGAGCGTGGTACTCCAGCAGGGCTTCGCCAAGCACCGCAAGAGACGAGGAGGGAGAGGGGTAGGGCTGCGCCAAGAAGGAGAGGAACTCATGTGTCTTGGGCAGCCCAAACCTCAAGTATATATAGGGGGAGGGGAGGGGCTGCGCCCCCACCTAGGGTTCCCTCCCTAGGGGTGGCGGCAGCCCCCAGATCCCATCTGGGTGGCGGCCACAAGGGGGAGAGGGGGAGGCGCACCTAGGGTGGGCCTTAGGGCCCATCTGCCCTAGGGTTTGCCCCCTTCCTCCCCTTAGGCGCCTTGGGCCCTTGTGGGGGGCGCACCAACCCACCTGGGGCTGGTCCCCTCCCACACTTGGCCCATGCAGCCCTCCGGGGCTTGTGGCCGCACTTGGAGGAACCCCGGGACCCTCCCGGTGGTCCCGGTACGTTACTGATAAAACCCGAAACTTTTCCGGTGACCAAAACAGGACTTCCCATATATAAATCTTTACCTCCGGACCATTCCGGAACTCCTCGTGACATCCGGGATCTCATCCGGGACTCCGAACAACATTCGGTAACCACATACAAACTTCCTTTATAACCCTAGCGTCATCGAACCTTAAGTGTGTAGACCCTACAGGTTCGCGAACCATGCAGACATGACTAAGACGTTCTCCGGTCAATAACCAACAGCAGGATCTGGATACCCATGTTGGTTCCCACATGTTCCACGATGATCTCATCGGATGAACCATGATGTCGAGGATTCGATCAATCCCGTATACAATTCCCTTTGTCTAGCGGTACGATACTTGCCCGAGATTCGATCGTCGGTATCCCGATACCTTGTTCAATCTCGTTACCGGCAAGTCTCTTTACTCGTTCCGTAAAACATCATCCCGTGATCAACTCCTTGATCACATCATGCACATTATGATGATGTCCTACCGAGTGGGCCCAGAGATACCTCTCCGTTTACACGGAGTGACAAATCCCAGTCTCGATTCGTGCCAACCCAACAGACACTTTCGGAGATACCTGTAGTGTACCTTTATAGCCACCCAGTTACGTTGTGACGTTTGGCACACCCAAAGCACTCCTACGGTATCCGAGAGTTGCACAATCTCATGGTCTAAGGAAATGATACTTGACATTAGAAAAGCTTTAGCATACGAACTACATGATCTTGTGCTAGGCTTAGGATTGGGTCTTGTCCATCACATCATTCTCCTAATGATGTGATCCCGTTATCAACGACATCCAATGTCCATGGTCAGGAAACCGTAACCATCTATTGATCAACGAGCTAGTCAACTAGAGGCTTACTAGGGACATGGTGTTGTCTATGTATCCACACATGTATGTGAGTTTCCTATCAATACAATTCTAGCATGGATAATAAACGATTATCATGAACAAGGAAATATAATAATAACCAATTTATTATTGCCTCTAGGGCATATTTCCAATAGTCTCCCACTTGCACTAGAGTCAATAATCCAGTTCACATTGATATGTGATTAACACTCAAGGTTACATCCCCATATGACCAACACCCAAAGAGTTCTGGGTTTGATCATGTTATGCTTGTGAGAGAGGTTTCAGTCAACGGGTCTACAACATTCAGATCCGTATGTACTTCGCAAATTTCTATGTCATCTTGTAGATGCAACTACTACGCTACATTTGGAGTTATTTCAAATAACTATTCTACTTGGAGCTATTCTAAATTGTTGCTACATTATACGTATCCGGTATCTCTACTCAGAGCTATCCGGATAGGTGTTAAGCTTGCATCGACGTAACTCTTTACGTCGAACTCTTTATCACCTCCATAACCGAGAAACATATCCTTATTCCTCTAAGGATAATTTAGACCGCTATCTAGTGATCTACTCCTAGATTTCCTTTGTACCCTCTTGCCAGATATGTGGCAAGGCACACATCAGGTGCGGTACTCAGCATGGCATACCGTATAGAGCCTATGACAAAAGCATAGGGGACGACCTTCGTCCTTCCTCTTTCTTATGCCGTGGTCGAGCTTTAAGTCTTAACTTCATACCTTACAACTCAGGCAAGAACTCCTTCTTTGACTGATCCATCTTGAACACCTTCAAGATCATGTCAAGGTATGTGCTCATTTGAAAGTACCATTAAGCGTTTTGATCTATCCTTATAGATCTTGATGCTCCATGTTCAAGTAGCTTAATCCAGGCTTTAAAACACTTTCCAAATAACCCTATATGCTTTCCAGAAATTCTACGTCATTTCTGATCAACAATATGTCAACAACATATATTCATCAGAAATTCTATAGTGCTCCCACTCACTTCTTTGGAAATACAAGTTTCTCATAAACTTTGTATACACCCAAAATCTTTGATCATCTCATCAAAGCATACATTCCAACTCCGAGATGCTTACTCCAGTCCTTAGAAGGATTGCTGGAGCTTTGCATACTTATTAGCATCTTTCAGGATTGACAAAACCTTCCGGTTGTATCACATACAACCTTTCCTCAAGAAAATCGTCGAGGAAACAATGTTTTGACATCCTATCTGCAAGATTTCATAAATAATGCAGTAATCGCTAATATAATTCCAACAGACTCTTAGCATCGCTACGAGTGAGAAAGTCTCATCGTAGTCAACTCCTTGAACTTGTCGGAAAACATCTTAACGACAAGTCGAGCTTTCTTGATGATGATACTTACCATCATTGTCCGTCTTCCTTTTAAAATCCATCTGTACTCAACAGCCTTACGACCATCGAGCCGTTCTGCCAAAGTCTACACTTTGTTTTCATACATGGATCCTCTCTCGGATTTTATGGCCTCCAGCCATTTATCGGAATCCGAGCCCACCATCGCTTCTCCATAGCTCGTAGGTTCATTGTTGTCTAGCAACATGAGTTCCAAGACAGGATTACGTACCACTCTGAAGTAGTACGCATCCTTGTCATCCCACGAGGTTTGGTAGTGACTTGATCTGAAGTTTCATGATCACTATCATAAGCTTCCACTTCAATTGGTGTAGGTGCCACAGGAACAACTTCCTGTGCCCTGCCACACACTAGTTGAAGAGACGGTTCAACAACCTTATCAAGTCTCCACCATCCTCCCACTCAATTCTTTCGAGAGAAACTTTTCCTCGAGAAAGGACCCGATTCTAGAAACAATCCCATCAAGACTCTTAGCATCGCTACGAGTGAGAAAGTCTCATCGTAGTCAACTCCTTGAACTTGTCGGAAAACATCTTGACGACAAGTCAAGCTTTCTTGATGGTGATACTTACCATCATTGTCCGTCTTCCTTTTAAAATCCATATGTACCTAACAGCCTTACAACCATCAAGTAGTTCTTCCAAAGTCTATACTTTGTTTTCATATATGGATCCTCTCTCGGATTTTATGGCCTCGAGCCATTTATCGGAATCCGGGCCCACCATCGCTTCTCCATAGCTCGTAGGTTCATTGTTGTCTAGCAACATGACTTCCAAGATAGGATTACGTACCACTCTGAAGTAGTACGCATCCTTGTCATCCCACGAGGTTTGTTAGTGACTTGATCTGAAGTTTCATGATCACTATCATAAGCTTCCACTTCAATTGGTGCAGGTGCCACAGGAACAACTCTTTGTGCCCTGCTATACACTAGTTGAAGTGACGGTTCAATAACCTCATCAAGTCTCCACCATCCTCCCACTCAATTCCTTCGAGAGAAACTTTTCCTTGAGAAAGGACCCGATTCTAGAAACAATCCCTTATTGCTTTCGGATCTGAGACAGGAGGTAAACCCAACTATTTTGGGTGTCCTATGAAGATGCATTTATCCGCTTTGGGTTCGAGCTTATCAGCCTGAAACTTTTTCACATAAGCGTCGCAGCCCCAAACTTTTAAGAAATGACAGCTTAGGTTTCTCTAAACCATAGTTCATAGGTGTCATCTCATTGGAATTACCTGGTGCCCTATTTAAAGTAAATGTGGTTGTCTCTAATGCCTAACCCATAAACTATCATGGTAATTCGATAAGAGACATCATGGTATGCATCATATCCAATAGGGTGCAGTTATGATGTTCGGACACACCATCACACTATGGTGTTCCAGGCTGTATTAGTTGTGAAACAATTTCCACAATGTCTTAATTCTGTGCCAAACTCGTAATTCAGATATTCATCTCTATGATCATATCATAGATCTTTTATCCTCTTGTCATGACGATCTTTCAACTTCACCCTGAAATTACTTGAACCTTTCAACAATTCAGACTCATGATTCATCAAGTAAATATACTCAACATCTACTCAAATCATCTGTGAAGTAAGAACATAACGATATCCACTACATTCCTCAGCACTCATTGGACTGCACACATCAAAATGTATTACTTCCAACTAGTTGCTTTCTAGTTCCATTTTACTGAAAACGAGGCTTTCAGTCATCTTGCCCATGTGGTATGATTTGCATGTCTCAAGTGATTCAAAATCAAGTGAGTCCAAACGGTCCATTTGCATGGAGTTTCTTCATGCATACACACCAATAGACATGGTTCGCATGTCTCAAACTTTTCAAAACGAGTGAGCCCAAAGATCCATCAACATGGAGCTTCTTCATGCGTTTTATACCGATATGACTTATGTGGCAGTGCCACAAGTAGGTGGTACTATCATTACTATCTTATATCTTTTGGCATGAACATGTGTATCACTACGATCGAGATTCAATAAACCATTCATTTTAGGTGCAAGACCATTGAAGGTATTATTCAAATAAACAAAGTAACCATTATTCTCCTTAAATGAATAACCGTATTGCGATAGACATAATCCAATCATGTCTATTCTCAACGCAAACACCAATCAAGATGGTAGAGGGAGCGTGCGATTCTTGATCACATCAAGCTTGGGAAAAACTTTCAACACATATCGTCATCTCACTTTTAGCTAGTCTCCGTTTATTCCGTAGCCTTTTGTTTCGAGTTACTAACACTTAGCAACCGAGCCGGTATCTAATACCCTGGTGCTACTAGGAGTACTAGTAAAGTACACATTATAATGCATATCCAATATACTTCTGTCGACCTTGCCAGCCTTCTCATCTACCAAGTATCTAGGGTGGTTCTGCTTCAGTGACTGTTCCCCTTATTACAGAAGCACTTAGTCTCGGGCTTGGGTTCAACTTTGGGTTTCTACTAGAACAGCAACTGATTTGTTATTCCATGAAGTATCCCTTTCTTGCCCTTGCCCTTCTTGAAACTAGTGGTTTTACCAACCATCAACAATTGATGCTCCTTCTTGATTTCTACTATTGTGGTGTCAAACATCGTGAATATCTCAAGGATCATCATATATGTCCCTGATATATTATAGTTCATCACGAAGCTCTAGCAGCTTGGTGGTAATGACTTCGGAGAAACATCACTATCTCATCTGGAAGATCAACTCCCACTCGATTCAAATGATTGTTGTACTCAGACAATCTGAGCACAAGCTCAACAATTGAGCTTTTCTCCCTTAGTTTGCAGGCTAAGAAAAATCGTCGGAGGTCTTATACCTCTTGACGTGGGCACGAGCCTGAAATCCCAATTTCAGCCCTCGAAACATCTCATATGTTTCGCGACGTTTCAAAAACGTCTTCAGTGCCTCAACTCTAAACCGTTTAACTGAACTATCACATAGTTATCAAAATGTGTATGTCAGATGTTCGCAACATCCACAGACGACGTTCGAGGTTCAGCACACTGTGCGGTGCATTAAGGACATAAGCCTTCTATGAAGCAATGAGGACAATCCTCAGTTTACAGACCTAGTCCGCATAATTGCTACTATCAACTTTCAACTAAATTTTCTCTAGGAACATATCTAAACAGTAGAACTGAAGCGCGAGCTACGGCATAATTTGCGAAGACCTTTTGACTATGTTCAGGATAATTAAGTTCATCTTATGAACTCCCACTCAGATAGACATCCCTCTAGTCATCTAAGTGATTACATGATCCGAGTCAACTAGGCCGTGTCCGATCATCACGTGAGACAGACTAGTCATCATCGGTGAACATCTTCATGTTGATCGTATCTACCATACGACTCATGCTCGACCTTTCGGTCTCTTGTGTTCCGAGGCCATGTCTGTACATGCTAGGCTCGTCAAGTCAACCTAAGTGTTTCGCGTGTGTAAATCTGTCTTACACCCGTTGTATGTGAACATTAGAATATATCACACCCAATCATCACGTGGTGCTTCGAAACAACGAACTGTCACAACGGTGCACAGTTAGGGGGAACACTTTCTTGAAATTATTATGAGGGATCATCTTATTTACTACCGTCGTTCTAAGTAAACAAGATGCAAAAAAATGATAAACATCACATGTAATCAAATAATAGTGACATGATATGGCCAATATCATATAGCTCCTTTGATCTCCATCTTGGGGCTCCATGATCATCTTGTCACCGGCATGACACCATGATCTCCATCATCGTGTCTCCTTGAAGTTGCTCGCCAACTATTACTTCTACTACTATGGCTACCGGTTAGCAATAAAGTAAAGTAATTACATGGCGTTGTTCAATGACACGCAGGTCATACAATAAATAAAGACAATCCTATGGCTCCTGCTGGTTGTCATACTCATCGACATGCAAGTCGTGATTCCTATTACAAGAACATGATCAATCTCATACATCACATATCATTAATCACATTCTTCTTGGCCATATCACATCACATGGCATACCCTGCAAAAACAAGTTAGACGTCCTCTAATTGTTGTTTGCATGTTTTACGTGGCTGCTATGGGTTTCTAGCAAGAACGTTTCTTACCTACGCAAAAACCACAACGTGATATGCCAATTGCTATTTACCCTTCATAAGGACCCTTTTCATCGAATCTGATCCGACTAAAGTGGGAGAGACAGACACCCGCTAGCCACCTTATGCAACTAGTGCATGTCAGTCGGTGGAACCAGTCTCACGTAAGAGTACGTGTAAGGTCGGTCCGGGCCGCTTCATCCCACAATACCGTCGAAACAAGATTGGACTAGTAACGGTAAGCATATTGAACAAAATCAACGCCCACAACTACTTTGTGTTCTACTCGTGCATAGAAACTACGCATAGACCTAGCTCATGATGCCACTGTTGGAGAACGTAGCAGAAATTCAAAAAAATTCTACGTGTCACCAAGATCTATCTATGGAGAAACCAGCAACGACGGAAGGAGAGTGCATCTACATACCCTTGTAGATCGCTACGCGGAAGCGTTCAAGAGAACGGGGTTGAAGGAGTCGTACTCGTCGTGATCCAAATCCCCGGAGATCCTAGTGCCGAACGGACGGCACCTCCGCGTTCAACACACGTACAGCCCGGTGACGTCTCCCATGCCTTGATCCAGCAAGGAGAGAGGGAGAGGTTGAGGAAGACTCCATCCAGCAGCAGCACAACGGCGTGGTGGTGGTGGAGGAGCATGGTACTCCAGCAGGGCTTCGCCAAGCACCGCAAGAGACGAGGAGGGAGAGGGGTAGGGCTGCGCCAAGAAGGAGAGGAACTCATGTGTCTTGGGCAGCCCAAACCTCAAGTATATATAGGGGGAGGGGAGGGGCTGCGCCCCCACCTAGGGTTCCCTCCCTAGGGGTGGAGGCAGCCCCTAGATCCCATCTGGGTAGCGGCCACAAGGGGGAGAGGGGGAGGCGCACCTGGGGTGAGCCTTAGGGCCCATCTGCCCTAGGGTTTGCCCCCCTTCCTCCCCTTTGGCGCCTTGGGCCCTTGTGGGGGGCGCACCAGCCCACCTGGGGCTGGTCCCCTCCCACACTTGGCCCATGCATCCCTCCGGGGCTTGTGGCCCCACTTGGTGGACCTCCGGGACCCTCTCGGTGGTCCCGGTATGTTACCGATAAAACCCGAAACTTTTCCGGTGACCAAAACAGGACTTCCCATATATAAATCTTTACCTCCGGACCATTCCGGAACTCCTCGTGACATCCGGGATCTCATCTGGGACTCCGAACAACATTCGGTAACCACATACAAACTTCCTTTATAACCATAGCGTCATCGAACCTTAAGTGTGTAGACCCTACGGGTTCGGGAACCATGCAGACATGACTGAGATGTTCTCCGATCAATAACCAACAGCGGGATCTGGATACCCATGTTGGTTCCCACATGTTCCACGATGATCTCATCGGATGAACCACGATGTCAAGGATTCGATCAATCCCATATACAATTCCCTTTGTCTAGCGGTACGATACTTGCCCGAGATTCGATCGTCGGTATCCCGATACCTTGTTCAATCTCGTTACCGGCAAGTCTCTTTACTCGTTCCGTAACACATCATCCCGTGATCAACTCCTTGATCACATTGTGCACATTATGATGATGTCCTACTGAGTGGGCCCAGAGATACCTCTCCATTTACACGGAGTGACAAATCCCAGTCTCGATTCGTGCCAACCCAACAGACACTTTTGGAGATACCTGTAGTGTACCTTTATAGCCACCCAGTTACGTTGTGACGTTTGGCACACCCAAAGCACTCCTACGGTATCCGGGAGTTGCACAATCTCATGGTCTAAGGAAATGATACTTGACATTAGAAAAGCTTTAGCATATGAACTACATGATGTTGTGCTAGGCTTAGGATTGGGTCTTGTCCATCACATCATTCTCCTAATGATGTGATCCCATTATCAACGACATCCAATGTGCATTGTCAGGAAACCGTAACCATCTATTGATCAACGAGCTAGTCAACTAGAGGTTTACTAGGGACATGGTGTTGTCTATGTATCCACACATGTATCTGAGTTTCCTGTCAATACAATTCTAGCATGGATAATAAACGATTATCATGAACAAGGAAATATAATAATTACCAATTTATTATTGCCTCTAGGGCATATTTCCAACAGTTGACAAGGTTATCCTAAATGATGGAGAGGAACCGATTGATGACCTTGACCTGGCCAACAGACCTAACAGCTCGAAGAAACCTCCTGATGGAAAATAGACGAACAATGGCAATGGTACTGGTTTTCATTCGGCTACCATGATTGAAGCCTGTTACTCTCCTGTGAGAATGGACAAAGTGACTGATAAGGAAATACAAGCATAAGATATATGCTCTCCAATACCCTTCTCTGAAGCTGTCAAGATCCTGAGCATTCCTAGCAGTGAAGTGTGTGACACTCCTTCTGTAGTACCTGGGGGGCACACTACCACACCTATGTCCACTCAGAAAAATTACTGCTCTGATCTGCTAAAGGACCTGGATGATACTGAATCTGATACTGCAAGTGAGGCTGCTGATTCTGAGGAGGAGTTGGGCACTTTTGATACCTCTATAATCAGTGGTGTGAAGATGATGGGCTTGGTGGAAAAACTGGCTCTGCCAAATGAGCAACCTGTTGCCAAAAGCAAGTGGGGGCATGTTGTTGCTTCAAGACCTAGCACCAGGGCCCATAATAAACGGAATATCATGGAGAAAGTTGTTGCTTACAAAATGAAGAAGAACCTGGAAGTACCCACCACATTCAAAAGTAAGTCCTTTACTTCTGAATCATCATCTATTTTAGAGGCTTATGCTTCTCAGGTAATATTAAAATTGGTGATAATGAAAAGGAGAAAAAACAGATCATTGATGATATCATTAGAGATGAAACTGGAAAATGCCTAGTTTTTGCTTCCCAGAACCCTGAGATATCCTTACCTGACAGTTTAGATACTGATATTTATAAACATAATGGAGTTTGTACTCCAAATAATGGCATTCTTAACACCAACACACCAGGGGGGCACTGCTGGTGAGGTAGGTGGTTCTGAGAATGTAGTGAGAGGTGGACTTTTTAGTCTGACACACCCCTTTAAGATCCCATGATTGGACTTTTCTGGAATATTAGAGGTCTAGGACAAAAAGGAAAACTTCAGTGCCTTTCTGATTTGGTAAATAAGTATAAACCTGATTTTTTAGGTTTTCAAGAGATTAAAAGAGAAACCTTATCTAATTCCTTCCTTCACACTTTGGTTGGGTCCACCACCTATGAGTGGCATATACTCCCTGCGGTGGGCTCTGCTGGTGGTATCCTTGTGGGTATTAAAACTAAATTTTTTAGGTCCTTGATGTAAGTTTAAAGAAGTATTGCATTATTATTTCCTTGAAATGTAAGACTGATGGCTTTTGCTGGCATCTAATTGTAGTATATGGTATAGCCTATGTTGTCGATAAGGTCGACTTTATTGCTGAATTCCATGAAAGTATGGAAGGCTTATGCTATCATGTCTTGTTTGGGGGAGATTATAACCTGATTAGGGAGGCTAAAGAAAAAACTTCTGGCAATATTAATAACTATTGGGCTTTTCTGTTTAACAATTGGATTAATAAATGGGGCTCGATGGAATACAAACTGTCCAACAGGGTTTTTACCTGGAGTAATAACCAAGATAACTATGACGCCCCAAGACCGGAGCTTCAGACGTCTTCCATGTTTTCCGAGTTTCGTCGTGTGAGTTGTTGGTTTGTTGCTTTCATCATTGCATCTTTCGCATTGCATCATGTCATCATGTCTTTTAATTTTGTAAAACTCATCTAAATAAAATGCATAGATCTTTGATCTATTTAAATCGAGGGAAGGGTGACTTCTCTTTATAACGTATCCTCCTAATAGTAGGGAGCTGATACGTCTCCAACGTATCTATAATTTTTGATTGCTCCATGCTATATTATCTACTGTTTTGGACTATATTGGGCTTTATTTTCCACTTTTATATTATTTTTGGGACTAACCTATTAACCGGAGGCCCAGCCCAGAATTGCTGTTTTTTGCCTATTTCAGTGTTTCGGATAAGCGGAATATCAAACGGAGTCCAAATGGAATAAAATCTTCGGGAACGTGATTTTCTCACCGAACGTGATCCAGGAGACTTGGACCCTACTCCAAGGAACAAAATAGGCGGTCACGAGGGTGGGGCCGCCCCCCCTAGGGCGCGCCCCCTGCCTCGTGGGCCCCTCGTTGCTCCTCCAGCATACTTCTTCCTCCTATATATACACACGTACCCTCAAACAATCAGAACAGGAGCCAAAAACCTAATTCCACCGCCGCAACTTTCTGTATCCACGAGATCCCATCTTGGGGCCTGTTCTGGAGCTCCGCCGGAAGAGGGTCATCATCACGGAGGGCTTCTACATCATCATAGCCTCTCCAATGAAGTGTGAGTAGTTTACCTCAGACCTTCGATGTAATCTTTGAATCTCAATACGAAGTTCTCCCCCTCTCTTGTGGAGATCTATTCGATGTAATCTTGTTTTTGCGGTGTGTTTGTTGAGACCGATGAATTGTGGGTTTATGATCAAGTCTATCTATGAATAATATTTGAATCTTCTCTGAATTCTTTTATGTATGATTGGTTATCTTTGCAAGTCTCTTCGAATTATCCGTTTGGTTTGGCCAACTAGATTGGTAGTTCTTGCCATGGGATAAGGCTTAGCTTTGGGTTCGATCTCGCGGTGTCCTTACCCAGTGACAGAAGGGGCAGCAAGGCACGTATTGTATCGTTGCCATCGAGGATAATAAGATGGGGTTTATTTCATATTGCATGAACTTATCTCTCTACATCATGTCATCTTTCTTAAGGCGTTACTCTGTTTTTAAATTAATACTCTAGATGCATGCTGGATAGCGGTCGATGAGTGGAGTAATAGTAGTAGATGCAGAATCGTTTTGATCTACTTGTCATGGACGTGATGCCTATATACATGATCATGCCTAGATATTCTCATAACTATGCTCAATTCTGTCAATTGCTCAATAGTAATTTGTTCGCCCACCATAGAATACTTATGCTCTTGAGAGAAGCCACTAGTGAAACCTATGGCCCCCGGGTCTATTCTCATCATATCAATCTCCATTACTTTAATCTTGCTTTGCTTTTTACTTTGCTTTTACTTTTACCAAAAATATCAAAAATATTATATCTATCAGATCTCACTCTCGGAAGTGACCGTGAAGGGCTTGACAACCCCTAATCGTGTTGGTTGCGAGTAGCTATCGCTTTGTGCAGGTACGAGGGACTTGAGCGTGGGCTCCTACTGGATTGATACCTTGGTTCTCAAAAACTGAGGGAAATACTTACGCTACTCTGCTGCATCATCCCTTCCTCTTCGGGGAAAACCAACACAAGCTCAAGACGTAGCAAGAAGGATTTCTGGCGCCGTTGCCGGGAAGTCTACGCAAAAAGTCAGCATACCAAGTACCCATCACAATCCCTATCTCTCGCATTACATTATTTGCCATTTGCCTCTCGTTTTCCTCTACCCCCAATTCACCCTTGCCGTTTTATTCGCCCTCTCTCTCTCCCTATCCTCCCTCTCTATTTGCCTCTTTTTGCCCATTTGCTTTTTGTTTGCTCGTGTGTTAGTTTGCTTGTTTGTCGCGATGGCTCAAGATACTACTAAATTGTGTGACTTCACCAATACCAATAATAATGATTTCCTTAGCACTCTGATTGCTCCTCTTACCGATGCTGAATCTTGTGAAATTAATACTGCTTTGTTGAATCTTGTTATGAAAGATCAATTCGCTGGCCTTCCTAGTGAAGATGCCGCTACTCATCTGAATAGCTTCGTTGGTTTATGTGATATGCAAAATAAAAAAGATGTCAATAATGATGTCATTAAATTGAAGCTATTTCCTTTTTTACTTAGAGATCGTGCTAAAGCTTGGTTTTCGTCTTTGCCTAAGAATAGTATTGATTCATGGAACAAGTGTAAAGATGCTTTTATCTCTAAGTATTTTCCTCCCTCTAAGATCATCTCTCTTAGAAACGATATTATGAACTTTAAACAACTTGATCATGAACATGTTGCACAAGCTTGGGAGAGAATGAAATTAATGATACGTAATTGCCCTACTCATGGTTTGAATTTGTGGATGATTATACAAAAAAATTATGCCAGATTGAATTTTGCTTCTAGAAATCTTTTAGATTCGGCCGTGGGAGGCACTTTTATGGAAATCACTTTAGGAGATGCTACCAAACTCCTAGATAATATTATGGTTAATTATTCTCAATGGCATACTGAAAGATCTTCTAATAAAAAAGTGCATGCGATAGAAGAAATTAATGTGTTGAGTGGAAAGATGGATGAACTTATGAAATTATTTGCTACTAAGAGTGTTTCTTCTGATCCTAATGATATGCCTTTGTCTACTTTGATTGAGAATAACAATGAATCTATGGATGTGAATTTTGTTGGTAGGAATAATTTTGGTAACAACGCTTATAGAGGGAATTTTAATCCTAGGCCATATCCTAGTAATCCTTCTAATAATTATGGGAATTCCTACAATAACTCTTATGGAAATTATAATAAGATACCCTCTGATTTTGAATCTAATATTAAAGAATTTATTTCTTCGCAAAAGAATTTTAATGCTATGATTGAAGAAAAATTGCTTAAGATTGATGATTTGGCTAGGAACATTGATAGAATTGCTCTTGATGTTGATTCTTTGAAACTTAGATCTATTCCACCTAAGCATGGTATCAATGAGTCTCTAAAATCCATGAGAATTTCAATTTATGAGTGTAAGGAAAGAACCGCTAGGATGCGTGCTTCCAAAGATGCCTATATTAAAGCGTGTTCTTCCAATACCTATGAAAATCAAGATGAAGATCTAAAAGTTATTGATGTGTCTCCTATTAAATCTTTATTTTGCAATATGAATCTTGATGAAACTGAATATGATCTTCCTTTACCTAGAAGGCGTTCTAAAAAATCAGAGTGTTTAGATCTTAATGATGAAATTGATGAAAGTGGGATTGAAAGAAATAAAAATCTAGATGTTGCTAAACCCACTATATTGGATTTCAAGGAATTTAATTATGAAAGTTGCTCTTTAATTGATTGTATTTCCTTGTTGCAATCCGTGCTAAATTCTCCACATGCTTATAGTCAAAATAAAGCCTTCACCGAACATATTGTTGATGCCTTGATGCGATCTTATGAAGAAAAACTTGAGTTGAAAGTTTCTATCCCTAGAAAACTCTATGATGAGTGGGAACCAACTATTAAAATTAAAATTAAAGATCATGAGTTTTATGCTTTGTGTGATTTGGGTGCTAGTGTCTCTACTATTCCCAAGACTTTGTGTGATCTACTACATTTCCGTAACTTTGATGATTTCTCTCTAAACTTGCATCTTGCGGATTCCACTATTAAGAAACCTATGGGAAGGATTAATGATGTTCTTATTGTTGCAAATAGGAATTATGTGCCCATAGATTTCATTGTTCTTGATATAGATTACAATCCTTCTTGACCTATTATTCTTGGTAGACCTTTCCTTAGAACGGTTGGTGCGATTATTGATATGAATGAAGGGAATATTAGATTTCAACTTCCATTAAAAAGGGCATGGAACACTTTCCAAGAAATAAAATAAAATTACCATATGAAACTATCATGAGAGCCACTTATGGATTGCCTACCAAAGATGGCAATACCTAGATCTATCCTCGCTTCTATGCCTAGCTAGGGGCGTTAAACGATAGCGCTTGTTGGGAGGCAACCCAATTTTATTTTTATTCCTTGCCTTTTGCTCCTGTTTAGTAATAAATAAATTATTTAGCCTCTGTTTTGGTTGTGTTTTTTTGTGTTTAATTAGTGTTTCTGCCAAGTAGAACCGTTGGGTCTTGTTGAACTTGCTGTAAAAAAAAGAAACTTTAGCACTCACGAGAACTGCTGTCATTTTTATTTGAAGAGTGATATTTAGCTAATTATTTTTGAATATGATTAATAGATAAACTCATCACGTCCATAAATTTATTTTAGAATTTTGGGGGTTCCAGATCTTGTGCTAGCTACAGATTACTACAGACTGTTCTGTTTTTGACAGATTCTGTTTTTCGTGTGTTGTTTGCTTATTTTGATGAATCTATGGCTAGTAAAATAGTTTATAATCCATAGAGAAGTTGGAATGCAGTAGGTTTAACACCAATATAAATAAATAATGAGTTCATTACAGTACCTTGAAGTGGTCTTTTGTTTTCTTTCGCTAACGGAGCTCACGAGTTTTCTATTTTTGAGTTTTGTGTTGTGAAGTTTTCAAGTTTGGGTGAATTCTTTTGATGGATCATGGAACAAGGAGTGGAAAGATCCTAAGATTGGGGATGCCCATGGCACCCCCAACATAATCCAAGGAAACCAAGAAGTCAAAGCTTGGGGATGTCCCGGAAGGCATCCCCTCTTTCGTCCACTTCCATCGGTAATTTACTTGGAACTATATTTTTATTCACCAACATGATATGTGTTTTGCTTGGAGCGTCTTGTATTATTTGTGTCTTTGTGTCTTAGTATGCCACAATCATCCTTGCTGTACACACCTTTTGAGAGAGCCATACATGAATTAAAATTTGATAGAATACTCTATGTGCTTCACTTATATCTTTTGAGCTAAGTAGTTTTGCTCTATGTGCTTCACTTATATCTTTTGAGCGTTATAATTTTGCTCTATGTGCTTCACTTAGATCTTTTAGAGCACGGTGGTGGATTTGTTTTAAAGAAACTATTGATCTCTCATTCTTCACTTAAATTATTTTCAGAGTCTCTTAATAGCATGGTAATTTTCTTAATAATAATATGCTTGGTATTCAAGATTTGTGAAACTTTCTTTTGAGTGTGTTGAATACTAAGAAAAGATTGAAGCATGATAATTGTTTTGAGATATGGAGGTGATAATATTAAAGTCATGCTAGTTGAGTAGTTGTGAATTTAAAGAATACATGTGTTAAGGTTTGTGATTCACATAGCATGCATGTATGGTGAACCGTTATGTGATGAAGTCGGAGCATGATTTATTTATTGATTGTCTTCCTTATGAGTGGCGGTCGGGGACGAGCGATGGTCTTTTCCTACGAATCTATCCCCCTAGGATCATGTGTGTAATACTTTGCTTTGATAACTTCTAGATTTTTGCAATAAGTATATGAGTTCTTTATGACTAATGTTGAGTCCATGGATTATACGCACTCTCACCCTTCCACCTTTTCTAGCCTCTCTAATACCACGCACCTTTCGCCGGTATCATACACCTACCATATATCTACCTCAAAACAGCCACCATACCTACCTATTATGGCATTTCCATAGCCATTCCGAGATATTTTGCCATGCAACTTTCCACCGTTCCGTTCATGACACACTCCATCATTGTCATATTGCATATCCTGGTACACCGCCAGATGCATTCACATAGAGTCATATTTTGTTCTAAGTATCGAGTTGTAATTGTTGAGTTATAAGAAAAATAAAAGTGTGATGATCATCATTATTAGAGCATTGTCCCAGTGAGGAAAGAATGATGGAGACTATGATTCCCCCATAAGTCGGGATGAGACTCCGGACTTTACAAAAAAATTAAAAGAGGCCAAAGAAGCCCAAATAAAAAAAAGAGGCCAAAGAAGCCCACCAAAAAAATAAAAAAATAAAAAAACAAAAAAATGAGAGAAAAAGAGAGAAGGGACAATGTTACTATCCTTTTACCACACTTGTGCTTCAAAGTAGCACCATGATCTTCATAGTAGAGAGTCTCTCATGTTATCAGTTTCATATACTAGTGGGAATTTTTCATTATAGAACTTGGCTTGTATATTCCAATGATGGGCTTCCTCAAAAATTTCCCTAGGTCTTCATGAGAAAGCAAGTTGGATGCACACCCACTTAGTTTCTTTTTGAACTTTCATATACTTATAGCTCTAGTGCATCTGTTGCATGGCAATCCCTACTCACTCACATTGATATCTATTGATGGGCATCTCCATAGCCCGTTGATATGCCTAGTTGATGTGAGACCATCTTCTCCTTTTTGTCTTCTCCACAACCACCATTCTATTCCACCTATAGTGCTATATCCATGGCTCACGCTCATGTATTGCGTGAAGATTGAAAAAGTTAAGAGTATGAAACAATTGCTTGGCTTGTCAACGGGGTTGTGCATGATTTAAATACTTTGTGTGGTGAAGATGGAGCATAGCCAGACTATATGATTTTGTAGGGATAACTTTCTTTGGCCATGTTATTTTGAGAAGACATAATTGCTTTATTAGTATGCTTGAAGTATTATTATTTTTTATGTCAATATAAACTTTTGTCTTGAATCTTTCTAATCTGAATATTCATACCACAATTAAGAAGATTTTCATTGAAGTTATGCCAAGTAGCACTCCGCATCAAAAATTCTCTTTTTATCATTTACCTACTCGAGGACGAGCAGGAATTAAGCTTGGGGATGCCTGATACGTCTCCAACGTATCTATAATTTTTGATTGCTCCATGCTATATTATCTACTGTTTTGGACTATATTGGGCTTTACTTTCCACTTTTATATTATTTTTGGGACTAACCTATTAACCGGAGGCCCAGCCTAGAATTGTTGTTTTTTTTTGCCTATTTCAGTGTTTAGATAAACGGAATATCAAACGGAGTCCAAACGGAATAAAATCTTCGGGAACGTGATTTTCTCACCGAACGTGATCCAGGAGACTTGGACCCTGCTCCAAGGAACAAAAGAGGCGGTCACGAGGGTGGGGGGCGCCCCCCCCCCCCCTAGGGCGTGCCCCCTGCCTCGTGGGCCCCTTGTTGCTCCTCCGGCGTACTTCTTCCTCCTATATATACACACGTACCCCCAAACGATCAGAACAGGAGCCAAAAACCTAATTCCACCGCCGCAACTTTATGTATCTACGAGATCCCATCTTGGGGCCTGTTTCGGAGCTCCGCCGGAAGAGGGACGTCATCACGAAGGGCTTCTACATCATCATAGCCTCTCCGATGAAGTGTGAGTAGTTTACCTCAGACCTTCGGGTCCATAGTTAGTAGCTAGATGGCTTCTTGTCTCTCTTTGAATCTCAATACAAAGTTCTCCCCCTCTCTTGTGGAGATCTATTCGATGTAATCTTCTTTTTGTGGTGTGTTTGTTGAGACCGATGAATTGTGGGTTTATGATCAAGTCTATCTATGAATAATATTTGAATCTTCTCTGAACTCTTTTATGTATGATTGGTTATCTTTGCAAGTCTCTTCGAATTATCCGTTTGGTTTGGCCAACTAGATTGGTAGTTCTTGCCATGGGAGAAGTGCTTAGCTTTGGGTTCGATCTTGCGGTGTCCTTACCCAGTGACAGAAGGGGCAGCAAGGCACGTATTGTATCGTTGCCATCGAGGATAACAAGATGGGGTTTATTTCATATTGCATGAATTTATCTCTCTACATCATGTCATCTTGCTTAAGGCGTTACTCTGTCTTTAACTTAATACTCTAGATGCATGCTGGATAGCGGTCGATGAGTGGAGTAATAGTAGTAGATGCAGAATCATTTCGATCTACTTGTCACGGACGTGATTCCTATATACATGATCATGCCTAGATATTCTCATAACTATGCTCAATTCTGTCAATTGCTCAACAGTAATTTGTTCACCCACTGTAGAATACTTATGCTCTTGAGAGAAGACACTAGTGAAACCTATGGCCCCCGGGTCTATTCTCATCATATCAATCTCCATTACTTTAATCTTGCTTTGCTTTTTACTTTGCTTTTACTTTTTACTTTGCATCTTTATACGAAAAATACCAAAAATATTATATCTATCAGATCTCACTCTCGTAAGTGACCGTGAAGGGCTTGACAACCCCTAATTGCGTTGGTTGTGAGTAGCTATCGCTTTGTGCGGGTACGAGGGACTTGAGCGTGGGCTCCTACTGGATTGATACCTTGGTTCTAAAAAACAGAGGGAAATACTTACGCTACTCTGCTGCATCATCCCTTCCTCTTCGGGGAAAACCAATGCAAGCTCAAGACGTAGTAGGAGCTATTTTAAATATTTCTTTAATTTGAAATTCACCATAACACACTTGCAAAATCCCAATGCCTTTGTTATCCCAACTCTTGGCCTCTAACTTGCCATATATCCTTTCGTCATTTTCCGGAGCTCCACCTAAATTTTCAACATTTTTGGTCACTTCAAAAACCAAGTCCTAGTTCAAACCCATTTGAATTAAATTCAAACAAGTTTGAATTTTACATCTTTCAATCTTCGCCTTTTCTATTTTCTCGGAACAAGCATATTTTTGTGAGTTCGGGAAAATTATCCCCATGCCCAAAATCTTTTCCTAACCCTCTCTTTATTTTTCTCTTTTCTGTTAAAGTAATATGAGGAAGAGACAGAAGCCCAGCTGGCCACTTGGGCCTCAGGGCCAGGCCGGCCTGCTTCCCCGTGGCCCACCTAGGCCAGCCACACCATCCCCAAGGCCCAACTAGCCCCGCTGCTAACCCAAGCCCGACTCCACTCTCTCCCGATCCATCTCTCCCCTGCCGCCGCCTCCTACCCGTTTTCCTTTCATCCCTCTCTCGATCGATCTCTCCCTCACCCTCGTCTCCACCCACAGGCAGAGAGGAGCAAGCGCCGCCACTCTCCCTCTCCTCGAGGGCGTGCCCCTGCAGACTCCCATCGCCCGCCTTCGTTCGGCTCCCTCGTTGTGGCCTGCCGGACATCGGCAACATCCAGCGACGCCTCCCACCTACCGCCGAGCGTTGCCCCTCCTCTGCCATGGCCTTCTCCTCTAGCGCGCTCCTCCGCCTCCCACGACCATGGCCGTGCGCGCGTCCACTCGACCCCGTTTCCTCCGTCTACATCATCGTCGCGCCTGTGCTCCTCCTCATCGGTCAACAGCAGCAGAGTACCCCGGTGCCCTGCCAACTCCCAGCGCCACCTTGTCGATCCTACGCTCGGATTCGTGCAGCCCCTCGCCATCCTCACCCATCTCCGACCAGACCCGACAGCCACGGACCGGTTCCGCCCTTCCCCGTCGTCTCTCCATGTCACCGGAGTCCCAGCGCTGCCGCCGCAAGTACCCAGCGTTGCCCGCTATTGCCGTTCTACTCGAGAACGAGCGACCGAGCCTGGCGCACCTGCAGCGCCTCCATGGATCGCTCGCCCGGCGCGTGGGCCGTGCCCTTCCCCCACACCCCTGATTTTTTTGCTTTGACTTCCTGCCCGAGTTTTGTTTCCGTCATGAACGTGGGGTAGCAGCTGAACCTCGCCATGTTCTTGTTGGGGAACGCAGCAGAAATTCAAAATTTTCCTACGTGTCACCAAAATCTATCTATGGAGAAACCAGCAACGAAGGGAAGGAGAGTGCATCTACATACCCTTGTAGATCGCTGTGCGGAAGCGTTCAAGAGAACGGGTTGAAGGAGTCGTACTCATCGTGATCCAAATCACCGGAGATCCTAGTGCCGAACGGACGGCACCTCCGCGTTCAACACACGTACAGCCCGGTGACGTCTCCCATGCCTTGATCCAGCAAGGAGAGAGGGAAAGGTTGAGGAAGACTCCATCCAGCAGCAGCACAATGGCGTGGTGGTGGTGGAGGAGCGTGGTACTCTAGCAGGGCTTCGCCAAGCACCGCAAGAGACGAGGAGGGGGAGGGGTAGGGCTGCACCAAGAAGGAGAAAAACTCGTGTGTATGGCAGCCCAAGACCTCAAGTATATATAGGGGAGGGGAGGGGCTGTGCCCCCACCTAGGTTTCCACCCCTAGGGGTGGCGGCCAGCCCTAGATCCCATCTAGGGGGGCGGCCAAGGGGGGAGAGGGGAGGCGCACCTGGGGTGGGCCTTAGGGCCCATCTGCCCTAGGGTTTGCCCCCCTTCCCTCTCCCTTGCGCCTTGGGCCTTGGTGGGGGGGTGCACCAGCCCACCTGGGGCTGGTCCCCTCCCACACTTGGCCCATGCAGCCCTCCGGGGCTGGTGGCCCCACTTGGTGGACCCCCGGGACCCTCCCGGTGGTCCCGGTACGTTACCGATAAACCCCGAAACTTTTCGGGCGACCAAAACAGGACTTCCCATATATAAATATTTACCTTCAGACCATTCCGGAACTCCTCGTGACGTCCGGGATCTCATTCGGGACTCCGAACAACATTCGGTAACCATGTATATCTATTCCCTATAACCCTAGCGTCATCGAACCTTAAGTGTGTAGACCCTACGGGTTCGGGAACCATGCAGACATGACCGAGACATTCTCCGGTCAATAACCAACAACGGGATCTGGATACCCATGTTGGTTCCTACATGTTCCACGATGATCTCATCGGATGAACCACGATGTCGAGGATTCGATCAATCCCGTATACAATTCCCTTTGTCTAGCGGTACGATACTTGCCCGAGATTCGATCGTCGGTATCCCGATACCTTGTTCAATCTCGTTACCAGCAAGTCTCTTTTACTCGTTCCGTAACACATCATCCTGTGATCAACTCCTTGGTCACATTGTGCACATTATGATGATGTCCTACCAAGTGGGCCCAGAGATACCTCTCCGTTTACACGGAGTGACAAATCCCAGTCTCGATTCGTGCCAACCCAACAGACACTTTCGGAGATACCCGTAGTGCACCTTTATAGCCACCCAGTTACGATGTGACGTTTGGCACACCCAAAGTATTCCTACGGTATCGGGGAGTTGCACAGTCTCATGGTCTAAGGAAATGATACTTGACATTAGAAAAGCTTTAGCATGCGAACTACACGATCTTGTGCTATGCTTAGGATTGGGTCTTGTCCATCACGTCATTCTCCTAATGATGTGATCCCGTCATCAACGACATCCAATGTCCATGGTCAGGAAACCGTAACCATCTATTGATCAACGAGCTAGTCAACTAGAGGCTTACTAGGGACATGGTGTTGTCTATGTATCCACACATGTAACTGAGTTTCCTATCAATACAATTCTAGCATGGATAATAAACGATTATCATGAACAAGGAAATATAATAATAATAATCTATTTATTACTTCCTCTAGGGCATATTTCCAACAGTCTCCCACTTGCACTAGAGTGAATAATCTAGTTCACATCGCCATGTGATTAACACTCACAGGTCACATCGCCATGTGACCAACATCCAAAGAGTTTACTAGTGTCACTAAACTAGTTCACATCATCATGTGATTAAGACTCAATGAGTTCTGGGTTTGATCATGTTTTGCTTGTGAGAGCGGTTTTAGTCAACGGGTCTGCAACATTCAGATCCGTATGTACTTTGCAAATCTCTAGGTCATATTATAAATGCTGCTTCCACGCTCCACTTGGAGCTATTCCAAATGGTTGCTCCACTATACGTATCTGGTTTGCTACTCAGAGTCATTCGGATAGGTGTTAAAGCTTGCATCGATGTAACCCTTTACGCCGAACTCTTTATCACCTCCATAATCGAGAAACATGTCCTTATTACTCCAAGGACAATTTTTGACCGCTATCTAGTGATCCACTCCTGGATCACCTTTGTACCCTCTTGCCAGACATGTGGCAAGGCACACATCAGGTGCGGTACTCAGCATGGCATACCGTATAGAGCCTATGACAAAAGCATAGGGGACGACATTCGTCCTTTCTCTTTCTTCTGCCGTGGTCGAGCTTTAAGTCTTAACTTCATACCTTACAACTCAGGCAAGAACTCCTTCTTTGACTGATCCATCTTGAACACCTTCAAGATCATGTCAAGGTATGTGCTCATTTGAAAGTACCATTAAGCGTTTTGATCTATCCTTATAGATCTTGATGCTCAACGTTCAAGTAGCTTAATCCAGGCTTTCCATTGAAAAACATTTTTCAAATAACTCGGCATGCTTTCTAGAAACTCTACATCATTTCCAATCAACAACATGTTAACAACACATACTCATCAGAAATTCTATAGTGCTCCCACTCACTTCTTTGGAAATACAAGTTTCTCATAAACTTTGTATAAACCCAAAATCTTTGATCATCTCATCAAAGCGTACATTCCAACTCCGAGATGCTTACTCCAGTCCTTAGAAGGATTGCTGGAGCTTTGCATACTTATTAGCATCTTTCAGGATTGACAAAACCTTCCGGTTGTATCACATACAACCTTTCCTCAAGAAAATCGTTGAGAAAACAATGTTTTTTTTTTAACATCCTATCTGCAAGATTTCATAAACAATGCAGTAATCGCTAATATAATTCCAACAGACTCTTAGCATCGCTACGAGTGAGAAAGTCTCATCGTAGTCAACTCCTTGAACTTGTCGGAAAACATCTTAACGACAAGTCGAGCTTTCTTGATGGTGATACTTACCATCATTGTCCGTCTTCCTTTTAAAATCCATCTGTACTCAACAGCCTTACGACCATCGAGCCGTTCTGCCAAAGTCTACACTTTGTTTTCATACATGGATCCTCTCTCGGATTTTATGGCCTCCAGCCATTTATCGGAATCCGGGCCCACCATCGCTTCTCCATAGCTCATAGGTTCATTGTTGTCTAGCAACATGACTTCCAAGACAGGATTACGTACCACTCTGAAGTAGTATGCATCCTTGTCATCCCACGAGGTTTAGTAGTGACTTGATCTGAAGTTTCATGATCACTATCATAAGCTTCCACTTCAATTGGTGTAGGTGCCACAGGAACAACTTCCTGTACCCTGCCACACACTAGTTGAAGAGACGGTTCAACAACCTTATCAAGTCTCCACCATCCTCCCACTCAATTCTTTCGAGAGAAACTTTTCCTCGAGAAAGGACCCGATTCTAGAAACAATCCCTTATTGCTTTCGGATCTGAGACAGGAGGTATACCCAACTATTTTGGGTGTCTTATGAAGATGCATTTATCCGCTTTGGGTTCGAGCTTATCAGCCTGAAAATTTTTCACATAAGCGTCGCAGCCCCAAACTTTTAAGAAATGACAGCTTAGGTTTCTCTAAACCATAGTTCATACGGTGTCATCTCATCGGAATTACGTGGTGCCCTATTTAAAGTGAATGTGGTTGTCTCTAATGCCTAACCCATAAACTATCGTGGTAATTCGATAAGAGACATCATGGTATGCATCATATCCAATAGGGTGCAGTTATGATGTTCGGACACACCATCACACTATGGTGTTCCAGGCTGTATTAGTTGTGAAACAATTTACACAATGTCTTAATTCTGTGCCAAACTCGTAATTCAGATATTCATCTCTATGATCATATCATAGATATTTTATCCTCTTGTCACGACGATCTTTCAACCTCACCCTGAAATTACTTGAACCTTTCAATAATTCAGACTCGTGATTCATCAAGTAAATGTACTCAACATCTACTCAAATCATCTGTGAAGTAAGAACATAACGATATCCACTACACGCCTTAGCACTCATTGGACTGCACGCATCAAAATGTATTACTTCCAACAAGTTGCTTTCTAGTTCCATTTTATTGAAAACGAGGCTTTCAGTCATATTGCCCATGTGGTATGATTTGCATGTCTCAAGTGATTCAAAATCAAGTGAGTCCAAACGGTCCATTTGCATGGAGTTTCTTCATGCATATACACCAATAGACATGGTTCGCATGTCTCAAACCTTTTAAAACGAGTGAGTCCAAAGATCCATCAACATGGAGCTTCTTCATGCGTTTTATACCGATATGACTTACGTGGCAGTGCCACAAGTAGGTGGTACTATCATTACTATCTTATATCTTTTGGCATGAACATGTGTATCACTACGATCGAGATTCAATAAACCATTCATTTTAGGTGCAAGACCATTGAAGGTATTATTCAAATAAACAGAGTAACCATTATTCTCCTTAAATGAATAACCGTATTGCGATAGACATAATCCAATCATGTCTATGCTCAACGCAAACACCAATCTTGATGGTAGAGGGAGCGTACGATATTTGATCAACCTTGGAAATACTTCCAACACATATCGTCATCTCACCTTTAGCTAGTCTCCGTTTATTCCGTAGCTTTTATTTCGAGTTACTAACACTTAGCAACCGAACCGGTATCTAATACCCTGGTGCTAATAGGAGTACTAGTAAAGTACACATTAACATAATGTATATCTAATATACTTCTACCGACCTTGCCAGCCTTCTCATCTTCCAAGTATCTAGGGTAATTCTGCTCCACTGGCTGTTCCCCTTATTACAGAAGCACTTAGTCTTGGGTTTGGGTTCAACTTTGGGTTTCTTCACTAGAGCAGCAGCTGATTTGCCGTTTCAAGAAGCATCCCTTCTTGCCCTTGCCCTTCTTGAAACTAGTGGTTTCACCAACCATCAACAATTGATGCTCCTTCTTGATTTCTACTTTTGTGGTGTCAAACATCACGAATATCTCAAGGATCATCATATATGTCTCTGATATATTATAGTTCATCACGAAGCTCTAGCAGCTTGGTGGTAATGACTTCGGAGAAACATCACTATCTCATCTGGAAGATCAACACCCACTCGATTCAAATGATTGTTGTACTCAAACAATCTGAGCACAAGCTCAACAATTGAGCTTTTCTCCCTTAGTTTGCAGGCTAAGAAAATCGTCGGAGGTCTTATACCTCTTGACGTGGGCACGAGCCTGAAATCCCAATTTCAGCCCTCGAAACATCTCATATGTTTCGCGACGTTTAAAAATGTCTTCGGTGCCTCAACTCTAAACCGTTTAACTGAACTATCATGTAGTTATCAAAATGTGTATGTCAGATGTTCGCAACATCCACAGACGACGTTCGAGGTTCAACACACTGAGCGATGCATTAAGGACATAAGCCTTTTATGAAGTAATGAGGACAATCCTCAGTTTACGGACCTAGTCCGCATAATTGCTACTATCAACTTTCAACTAAATTTTCTCTAGGAACATATCTAAACAGTAGAACTGAAGCGTGAGTTACGACATAATTTGCGAAGACCTTTTGACTATGTTTAGGATAATTAAGTTCATCTTATGAACTCCCACTCAGATAGACATCCCTCTAGTCATCTAAGTGATTACATGATCCGAGTCAACTAGGCCGTGTCCGATCATCACGTGAGACGGACTAGTCATCATCGGTGAACATCTTCATGTTGATCGTATCTACCATACGACTCATGTTCGACCTTTTAGTCTCTTGTGTTCCGAGGCCATGTCTGTACATGCTAGGCTCGTCAAGTCAACCTAAGTGTTTCGTGTGTGTAAATCTATCTTACACCCGTTGTATGTGAATGTTAGAATCTATCACACTCGATCATCACGTGGTGCTTCGAAACAACGATCTGTCGCAATGGTGCACAGTTAGGGGGAACACTTTCTTGAAATTATTATGAGGGATCATCTTATTTACTACCGTCGTTCTAAGTAAACAAGATGCAAAAACATGATAAACATCACATGCAATCAAATAATAGTGACATGATATGGCCAATATCATATAGCTCCTTTGATCTCCATCTTGGGGCTCCATGATCATCTTGTCACCGGCATGACACCATGATCTCCATCATCATGATCTCCATCATCGTGTCTCCATGAAGTTGCTCACCAACTATTACTTCTACTACTATCGCTACCGGTTAGCAATAAAGTAAAGTAATTACATGGCGTTGTTCAATGACACGCATGTCATACAATAAATAAAGACAACTCCTATGGCTCCTGCCAGTTGTCATACTCATCGACATGCAAGTCGTGATTCCTATTACAAGAACATGATCAATCTCTTACATCACATATATTATTCATCACATCCTTTTGTCCTTATCACATCACATGGCATACCCTGCAAAAACAAGTTAGACGTCCTCTAATTGTTGTTTGCATGTTTTACGTGGCTGCTATGGGTTTCTAGCAAGAACGTTTCTTACCTACGCAAAAACCACAACGTGATATGCCAATTGCTATTTACCCTTCATAAGGACCCTTTTCATCGAATCCGATCTGACTAAAGTGGGAGAGACAGACACCCGCTAGCCACCTTATTCAACTAGTGCATGTCAGTCGGTGGAACCAGTCTCACGTAAGAGTACGTGTAAGGTCGGTCTGGGCCGCTTCATCCCACAATGCCGCCGAATCAAGATTGGACTAGTAACGGTAAGCATATTGAACAAAATCAACGCCCGCAACTACTTTGTGTTCTACTCGTGCATAGAATCTACGCAATAGACCCAGCTCATGATACCACTCTTGGGGAACGCAGCAGAAATTCAAAATTTTCCTACGTGTCACCAAGATCTATCTATGGAGAAACCAGCAACGAAGGGAAGGAGAGTGCATCTACATACCCTTGTAGATCGTTGTGCGGAAGCGTGCAAGAGAACGGGTTGAAGGAGTCGTACTCGTCGTGATCCAAATCACCGGAGATCCTAGTGCCGAACGGGCGGCACCTCCGCGTTCAACACACGTACAGCCCGGTGACGTCTCCCATGCCTTGATCCAGCAAGGAGAGAGGGAGAGGTTGAGGAAGACTCCATCCAGCAGCAGCACAACAGCGTGGTGGTGGTGGAGGAGCATGGTACTCCAGCAGGGCTTCGCCAAGCACCGCAAGAGACGAGGAGGGAGAGGGGTAGGGCTGCACCAAGAAGGAGAAAAACTCGTGTGTATGGCAGCCCAAAACCTCAAGTATATATAGGGGAGGGGAGGGGCTGTGCCCCCACCTAGGTTTCCACCCCTAGGGGTGGCGGCCAGCCCTAGATCCCATCTAGGGGGGCGGCCAAGGGGGGAGGGGAGGCGCACCTGGGGTGGGCCTTAGGGCCCATCTGCCCTAGGGTTTACCCCCCTTCCCCCTCCCTTGCGCCTTGGGCCTTGGTGGGGGGGCGCACCAGCCCACCTAGGGCTGGTACCCTCCCACACTTGGCCCATGCAGCCCTCCGGGGCTGGTGGCCCCACTTGGTGGACCCCCGGGACCCTCCCGGTGGTCCCGATACGTTACCGATAAACCCCGAAACTTTTCCGGTGACCAAAACAGGACTTCCCATATATAAATCTTTACCTCTGGACCATTCCAGAACTCCTCGTGACGTCGGGGATCTCATCCGGGACTCCGAACAACATTCGGTAACCACGTATATCTATTCCCTATAACCCTGGCGTCATCGAACCTTAAGTGTGTAGACCCTACGGGTTCGGGAACCATGCAGACATGACCGAGACGTTCTCCGGTCAATAACCAACAGCGGGGTCTGGATACCCATGTTGGTTCCTACATGTTCCATGATGATCTCATCGGATGAACCACGATGTCGAGGATTCGATCAATCCCGTATACAATTCCCTTTATCTAGCGGTACGGTACTTGCCCGAGATTCGATCGTCGGTATCCCGATACCTTGTTCAATCTCGTTACCGGCAAGTCTCTTTTACTCGTTCCGTAACACAGCATCCCATGATCAACTCCTTGGTCACACTGTGCACATTATGATGATGTCCTACTGAGTGGGCCCAGAGATACCTCTCCGTTTACACGGAGTGACAAATCCCAGTCTCGATTCGTGCCAACCCAACAGACACTTTCGAAGATACCCGTAGTGCACCTTTATAGCCACCCAGTTACGTTGTGACGTTTGGCACACCCAAAGTATTCCTACGGTATCCGGGAGTTGCACAATCTCATGGTCTAAGGAAATGATACTTGACATTAGAAAAGCTTTAGCATGCGAACTACACGGTCTTATGCTATGCTTAGGATTGGGTCTTGTCCATCACATCATTCTCCTAATGATGTGATCCCGTCATCAACGACATCCAATGTCCATGGTCAGGAAACTGTAACCATCTATTGATCAACGAGCTAGTCAACTAGAGGCTTACTAGGGACATGGTGTTGTCTATGTATCCACACATGTAACTGAGTTTCCTATCAATACAATTCTAGCTTGGATAATAAACGATTATCATGAACAAGGAAATATAATAATAATAATCTATTTATTATTGCCTCTAGGGCATATTTCCAACAGTTTTGTCCAACGCCGTAAGTCCGACGCCAAGACCACCTCAAGTTCGGCTACATGTAACACCGTGTACGACTACATATCCGGGACGCGTCAAGTACCACTACCCCAAGTACCACGACGTCCGTCGATCGCCAAGTACCCCTTCATTTCGTAGAGACCGGCAAGTCCGAAGACCCCAAGTACCACGATAACCTCTAAGGGATTCAAATCTGTCAAGCTCCTCTAACGATGACCCGAACGGCTACGAAACGCGTACCACTACTGTCGCAAAGTACCTCTTCGAAACGACCGAGTACCACTACCGTCGACCCTCGAAGACCCCGCGGACGGCAAGTTCCTCGTTGTGACCCCGAACACCTACGGAATGTGTACAACTACGAAACGAGAATAGCTACTTCCACTACGAACGTCCCGAGAACGTCTACTTCCTCTACTTTGCACCGAACGAGAACTGTCCCGATTGCACGCTTCGAAGGTATAACCCCGAGACGACGTCTGTGAACGAATGCATGAGTTGTATGAGATGTTGTTTGGATGTTGTATCCGCCCGTGAACGTTAGTTGTTCCTCCTCGTTGCCACACCGTCGATCCCTGGGAACCCGGTAACCAGGATCACCCCACCATCTTTTGCACGCTCCCGCCACACTTCCTTTTGCACCGGTATCCCTGTGAGCTACCGGATCATTGGAATGTTGTTGTGGCATCATTTTCAGATTCGTTGTTGTGGCACCCCTTTCGTTTCCGCCACGATGACAAATGCCTCATATCTTATCATGTCAACATTTTCATAAATATTGCATAAACTTGCACATGTTATCCGCATCATGATAACAACATCAAGAATGTTAAAATTGTTGTTTGCATTAAATTGCTAAATGCATATGGGGATTTACCGAAATTTTTGTTTGATGTTTCCGGCCCCATTTAAATTGCTTAGATTGTGTCGTTTACTTTTGCTTCATCTCTTGCCATGTTTAACAACATTTAATAGTGGTGGGAATGGGTTGATGCCTTCCCACCCACCCAGGTTCAAGGCATGATACTTGCAATTTGGGTTTGTTGCACCAATTATACTGTAGGGGGCTCCCTTACTGTCTTTCTGTCAAAAAAACATTTAATAGTGTTGGGTACCTAAACGAGATAGAACTAAATAAGTCATGTGGAGTTTTGCCAATATGCAACTCGTTGCATATTGAGCTCCACTTAATTTGTAGGATTGTTTGTGCATTTTGCCATGCCATGCTTCATTAAACCGGACATGCATCATACTTGGTTGTGCATCATGCCATGTTTATGTGATGGTTGTTTACTATGTTGCCTGCTTCTTTCCGAGTTGCTTCTCTCGTTAGCTTCGGTTTTGTTCCGGAGTTGTGAGGTTTCGTTTGACTATGCCCGTTTGTCTTCTTCATGGACTCGTTCTTCTTCCTTGCGGGATCTCAGGCCAGATAACCATACCCTCGAAATCACTTCTATCTTTGCTTGCTAGTTGTTCGCTCTATTGCTATGTCGCGATACCTACCACTTGCTATATCATGCCTCCCATATTACCATGTCAAGCCTCTAACCCACCTTCCTAGCAAACCATTGTTTGGCTATGTTCCCGCTTTGCTCAGCCCCTCTTATAGCGCTGCTAGTTGCAGGTGAAGCTGAAGTTTGTTCCATGTTGGAACATGGATATGTTGGGATATCACAATATATCCTATTTAATTAATGCATCTATATACTTGGTAAAGGGTGGAAGGCTCGGCCTTATGCCTGGTGTTTTGTTCCACTCTTGTCTCCCTAGTTTCCGTCATACCGGTGTTATGTTCCTTCATTTTGCGTTCCTTACGCGGTTGGGTGTTATGGGAACCCCTTGACAGTTTGCTTTGAATAAAACTCCTCCAGCAAGGCCCAATCTTGGTTTTACATTTGCCTCACCTAGCCTTTTTCCCTTGGGTTTCCGGAGCCCGAGGGTCATCTTTATTTTAAACCCCCGGGCCAGTGCTTCTCTAAGTGTTGGTCCAACCTGAGCGATGTCTGGCGCCCCCTGGGCAACCAGGGTCTATGCCAACCCGACGTCTGGCTCATCCGGTGTGCCCTGAGAACGAGATATGTGCAGCTCCTATCGGGATTTGTCGGCACATTCGGGCGGCATTGCTGGTCTTATTTTACCATTGTCGAAATGTCTTGTAACCGGGATTCCGAGTCTGATCGGGTCTTCCTGGGAGAAGGAATATCCTTCGTTGACCGTGAGAGCTTGTGATGGGCTAAGTTGGGACACCCCTGCAGGGTTTTGAACTTTCGGAAGCCGTGCCCACGGTTATGGGCAGATGGGAATTTGTTAATGTCCAGTTGTAGAGAACTTGACACTTAACTTAATTAAAATGCATCAACCGCGTGTGTAGCCGTGATGGTCTCTTCTCGGCGGAGTCCGGGAAGTGAACACGGTTCTTGAGTTATGTTTGAACGTAAGTAGCTTCAGGATCACTTCTTGATCACTATTAGCTTCTTGACCGTGCGTTGCTTCTCTTCTCGCTCTTATTTGCGTATGTTAGCCACCATATATGCTAGTGCTTGCTGCAGCTCCACCTCACTACCCTTTCCTACCCATAAGCTTAAATAGTCTTGATCTCGTGAGTGTGAGATTGCTGAGTCCTCGTGGCTCATAGATACTTCCAAACAGATGCAGGTGCCGATGATACCAGTGCAGGTGACGCAACAGAGCTCAAGTGGGAGCTCGATGAAGATCTTGATCATTGTTTTGTTTCTTTTTTGGATGATCAGTAGAGGAGCCCAGTTGGGACGATCGGGGATCTAGCATTTGGGGTTGTCTTTCTTTATTTTGGTTCCGTAGTCAGACCTTGATTGTATTCTGGGTGATGTATGATATATTTATGTATTGTGTGAAGTGGCGATTGTAAGCCAACTCTTTATCCGTTTCTTATTCAGCACATGGTATGTGTAAAGATTACCCCTCTTGCGACATGCCTACCATGTGGTTATGCCTCTAAGTCATGCCCCGACACGTGGGAGATATAGCCGCATCGTGGGTGTTATAATAACCCCATTTTTGCTACTATTGATAGAGTTTTATCTGCTACTAATTGGGACAGGCACTTCCCACTTACTTCCTTGTGTGCTTTGCCAAGGGTGGGGAGTGACCATGCTCCCATTTTACTAGATTCAGGGGTGGGTGTTTGTAACCCAACTAGACCTTTTAAATTCGAGAAATGGTGGCTTGAACAACCTCACTTCCAGGCCTTGGTTGAAAATTTTGGGCCACACCTTCTCCTTTCCCCTCTGCTATTGACACCTGGCAATTTAAAACTCAACTGTTTAGGAAGCTGGTGACAAGTTGGAGCATTAACATTGAAGCTGCCATGAAGAATAGAAAAAAAGAATTACTTCAGGAATTTGATATCTTAGATATTTTTTCTGAACATAATAGAACTAATGCTGAGGATATCCTCAGGATGAAACAAATTAAAGATGAGATGCATGAGATATGGAAAAAAGAGGAAATTGCCATGTGTCAGAGTTCTAGGGACAGAAAGATTAAAGAAGGGGATAGAAATACAGCGTATTTCCATGCTGTTGCTAACCAACGTAGAAGGAAAAATTAGTTGTCTGTCCTGGAGGGCCCGGATGGACCTGTCTATTCCACAAAAGACATGCTGGGGGTTGCAACTAATTCTATAAAAACCTTTTGGGGTTTGAACCTAAACCTAACATTCACTTAGATGATCATTTTTGGTCTGAAGAGGAATGTGTGACACAGGCTGAAAATACCATACTAGAAAGACCTTTTTCAGAGGAGGAAATTAAGGAAGCCATTATGGGTTCTTATGCTAATGGAGCACCTAGACCTGATGGTCTTTCTTTCTTGTTTTACCAGCGCTTTTGGGAGATTATCAAAGGAGATTTCATGGCATTGGTGAGGTATTTTGAGAGTGGATCTATGGATATCCAAAGACTAAACTATTCTATAGTCACCCTTATCCCTAAAGAGCCAGACGCCAAAAATATGAAAAAATTAGACCCATCTGCCTTAGTAATTGCTCTGTTAAAATCTTCTGTAAAGCCATGACAAATAGGGTTTCCCCTGTGGGTCATAGGCTCCTGTCCCCATGTCAATTTGCTTTTGTGAGAGGCAGATTTATCCTGGAAAGTGTGGTTACTGCCCATGAGGCTATCCACGAAGTCCACAAATCTAGAGAGCCTGGGATTGTTCTCAAATTAGACTATGAGAAAGCGTATGATCGTGTGAACTGGGATTTCCTTGTGGAAATGTTAACATCTAGGGGCTTTGGGGCTAAGTGGATTAGGTGGAACCTGTCCATTTTACAACAAAGTTCCTTCTATGTTAAAATCAATGATGTCCTAGGTCCATATTTTGTAGGGGGAAAAGGGTTGAAACAAGGAGACCCTAGTTCCCCCATGCTCTTCAATCTTATAGCAGGTGTGTTCTCACGCATGTTGATGAAAGCTATCAATAGCAATATTATCTCTGGGATTGTTCCCCACACTATCCCACGCGGGCTCATTTGCTTGCAATACGCCGATGGCACGATTCTATTCCTAAACCCTAAGCCTGAGTATATAAAAAACTTAAAGTGGTTGCTTGCTTGTTTTCAGAACCTCTCTGGGTTGAAAATTAATTATGACAAGTGCGAAGTGATGCCAATTAATATGGGGGGAGAAGATGCTAAACTATTGTCTCAATTTTTTTGTTGCAAACTGGGGGATTTCCCTCTTAAGTACTTAGGGGTGCCTCTGCACTATCTTAAACTTAGGAGGGAAGATATTCAATATATTATAGACAAGATCATTAAGAGGATATGTGGCTGGAAAGGAAGATTACTTAGCTATGAGGCAAAGTTAATCTTACTCAAAGCTTGCATTGCTAGTATCCCTATGTACTTAATGTCTGTGATTAAGTTCCCTAAATGGGTTATCAAAGCCATCACCTCGCAGATGACACATTTCTTCCGGGGTAGTTCCGGGGATGAGCATAAATACCACCTAGCCAATTGGGGCCTAATCTCCCAGAAAAAAGAATTTGGTGGCTTGGGGGTACCCAATTTAAGAGAGTTTAACATGGCTTTGTTAGCCTCTTGGACTAAAAGATACTTCATGGATCAAGATAAAGATTGGGTGCGGTTGATTGATCATAAATATAGAACTGATAAACCTAATTTCTGGAAGATTGTTGTGCCTACCAGATACTTGGTCTTTATCTGGTTAGCTTTCAATAACAAAATTCTCACCAGGGACAACTTGAACAAGAGGAGGGTGGTGGAGAATTTAAACTGCTTATTCTGCAATGAAAATGAAACAGTTCACCATTTGTTCTTTGAATGTGTGGTAGCTAAACAAGTTTGGACTGATGCTGCTGATGCTTTTGGTTTCAATATCCCCACAAACATGACTGAGTTATTTTCCTTTGGAAGATGAATAACAAGAAAACTGTTGTTAACATTGCGTGCATTGCTGCCATTTGGGGTTTATGTTTATATGTATAAGCTCCTTTGAGCTAAGCGTGATCTAAAATTTAACAAGTGAGCTAGCTAGACACTGAGATTATGCTTTCTATTGCAACAAGTTAAATTGACTTGCACGTTATCAACTTCCACATAGCTACGCACCCGATCCGGAGAAAACAACGCAACCACGCACACAGCCTTTGCGCCATGCCTCTGCCTGCTAGTGTTACATTACAAGGGTCGAAGTTGTAATAGGTGCCATGTATGTAAAACAAAATACACTAAAGATAAAGCAATTTCTAATAGGTGCCCTGTATGTAAAACAAAATACACTAAAGATAAAGCAATTTCTAATAGATGCCCTGTATGTAAAACAAAATACACTAAAGATAAAGCAAGGCTCCTATTAGAGCTTCGACCCTTGGGTGGCATGAGCAAATTTTTTAGGGCAGCAGGGACGGCTCAAGACCGCATGAAAACAACTGTTTTACCTTTGCCCCAACAGGTGTCGTAAAATGGACACTCACAAGAAGATAACCGTGATGTATTTTAGGACTACGGTTGAACATGAACATTTTGGTGTTGCAAATTTCGGCAATTTCGATGTTGTAAATTTTGCTCCAAGCCAACATTGATGCCCTAAAATAGAGCATCTATTGGATCAGGTTTTGAACTAAGCATGCGTGATGATGCACGCGCGGCATACAGATACAGGTCACGGGGGATGTCGGCACCGAGCTCATCGGAGAGAAAGGACGTACGCACGCGCTCGTCAGTGAGATTCTGCGGCCACGAGTCCCACCCACCCCACCCGCGCGCGGTGTGTCCGTCCCGGGAACGACGACGAACCCTGGCAGAGGCAGAGGCAGACTGGCTCCCCTGAGATTCATCTAGCTACCAATGCGCGTCGAGCCGTCCACCGAGATTCGCCTCATGCATCTCTCGTGATCCGAAGCAAAAAAAAAACACATAACTTGATCTCATCAATCAAATTAACAAATCATCATTTTAGTCGCTTGAAGTTACTGCAAAGACGTACGAGATCGCAGAGACGGCGTAAAGAAAACAGAGTAAAAACCGCAAGTAATCATGAGTAATCACTTAGCATGTGGTTGCACAAAGAATCTGGCAGGCGACACGGACAACCGGCACTGCCCGATGCTCTCCTCTCTCTCTCTCATGGCGCACAGAGGAGGAGTAGAGGACAACCTGTTGACCGCCCCCGCCACCACCACCGTCCATCACGAGCCTCCAGGTCCAAGTCCACCACTGTCCCCGCTCTCTCTCACGCTAGCTCTCTTCTTATAAACCGGCCGCCACATGGTTGCGGCCGGCATTGCGCGCATACCACCGTCCCGACCTCCATCGAGCTCCTCCACTCCACCTGAATCCATCAAGCAACCCTACTCATCTCCTGATCGATCGACCATCTTGCTCCATCGCCGGCTGCTGCTGCTGCAATGGCGGCAACGACTCGCGGGCTGATGCTCAACATCTCCTGCCTCCTCCTCTTTCTGGGCTCGCTCCTCCCGGGTGCATTGTCCACTACGTTCACGCTGACCAACTCCTGCGCCTACACGGTGTGGCCGGGCCTCCTGTCCGGCTCGGGCACGCCGGCGCTACCCACCACGGGCTTCGCGCTGGCGCCGGGGGAGTCGCGCGCCGTGGAAGCGCCCTCGGCGTGGTCGGGCCGCATGTGGGGCCGCACCCTCTGCGGCACGGGCGCCGACGGGCGGTTCGCCTGCGCCACCTGCGACTGCGGCTCGGGCGCCGTGGAGTGCGCCGGCGGGGGCGCGGCGCCACCCTGCTCGCTCGCGGAGTTCACCCTCGACGGCTCCGGCAGCAAAGACTTCTACGACGTGAGCCTCGTGGACGGCTCTAACATCCCCGTGGCCGTGCTCCCGCAGGGCGGCAGCGGAGAGGGGTGCGGCGCCACGGGGTGCCTGGCGGACCTGAACGGGCCGTGCCCGGCCGACCTGCGGGTGGCCGGGCCCGACGGCGCCGGCATCGCCTGCAAGAGCGCGTGCGAGGCGTTCGGGCGGCCCGAGGACTGCTGCAGCGGCGCGTTCGCCGGCGGGCCCGAGGCGTGCCGCCCGTCGGCCTACTCCATGTTCTTCAAGAACGCGTGCCCGCGCTCATACAGCTACGCGTACGACGACGCCACCTCCACCTTCACCTGCGCCTCCGGCACCGCCGCCTACCTCGTCGTCTTCTGCCCCGCCGCCATGTCCAGGTAACTCGTCCATAAACCATTCGTGCATGTGCATGCATACGTACGTACGCGGCACAAATCTTGTCACGTCCAACAACACATTGCGTACTAACTAATGTTTGGCTTTGCCAAACCGTGATGCAGCCTCAAGTCGTCCGTCGTGAGCACAAGCACGAGCACCACGCCGGAGCTGCCCCACGTCAACGACACCGTCTCCTACCTGGGCCGTAGCCGCGACGCCGGCAGCGGCAGCGGGGGGCAGTACGCGCGGAGCTCGAGCCAGGCGTCGTCTTCAGCGCCGAGCCCCTTCGCCATCGCGGCGGTCGCCGCGCTCACGTGGCTCTGCGGCAGCAGGGCCGGGCGCCACTGGCCGCTACTGTCTCCGTCCTAGCTAGCTAGCGCCATGCATGCCAGCACACGGCACGGCACCGCCCGGCGAGGTGCATGCAATGCAACGCAACAGCCACATGCAGATGGAGCCGACAGTTTGACCTCGCCTCGGGCCGTAGTGGTAGCATCACCTGTATAGATTATTGTAGCGAGTCTGATTTAGCAAGCAAGCAAGCAACGCGGTGGAGAAATTTTTTTGAATCGAGCCGCCACCCAGATCGCAGCAACCAGCTCGCCATTTGTACTTTTTTACTACTCGTATCAGATTGGAGGAGAGAAGGGGACATAGGCCAGGTGGGCCGGTACCTTCATCACATGGTCGACCATGAGCTCTGCAGGCAGCACACTGCAGAACCCAGATGTGGGCGACGTTCCCCATCTCGAGACAGACGTGACATCATCGGGGTCACGAGGGATCAGTGCAAAGGTGGCCGGCCTTGTTGGCTACTGCTTGTCCGTCAGGTCAGGTCAGGTGGTGCCAAATTGCCAGTTAGCACGCGCAGCTGCACTGTGGGAGCTTCAGTCGCGCATGTGTCTACTTGCAAAAAGGAAGAACCATATGTGTCCTCCGGCTCTAGCTAGATAGATTCTGGTGAATCTTGGCCCAAAGTTGCATGTTGCTCCATCTTTTTTTTCGTACGCATCTTCTTCTTCTTCTTTTGATCTGTTTTGTAATCCAAGATCCTATATGTTTTGATTAGATTCTTGTGGAGCCCCTTGTCGGCTCCAAATGTGGCACTCGCAGATCCCCTGCAACTTGGCCTCGCTACCTCCACAGCAACATTATAATGCACATGAGGGCCATGTGGCCCCTTTTGTCAAAAAAAAAAACAACGGTTATAGTGCATGCATGAAAATCAAGCAGATGATAATCTCTGCAACCAATGGTTATTTGTTGAACCATACTCAGTTATATCACCATTACTTGCTTGCTCGCTTTAAGCAGTTATACTAAGCAACCAGTGGGTGTCGAGGGGTGCTTCTAGTTCTCGGCCGTTTGCATCGGCTTTCGCCCGGCTTTCGTAAATTAGCTTGGTAACTCTCTTCTTCATAATTAATCGACAAGGCAAATTGTTTACCTTCATTTCAAACAAAAAGTGCACAAGCAACCAATGGTTACTTGCTAAACCAAACTCAGTTATACTACCACCCCTCCATTTCAAGCAGATGGAATACTTATCTTCTAGACCGTGCAACCTAACTAAAACAATGGAGTAATAAGGGTATCTTTAATAGTTGTGATTGTTAGGCATAATCTTAGGACACCTAATTATAACCATTAAACAAAGAGTCTGCCCACAGAAAAAAACAAAGAGTTAGGAGGTCTTAGGTATTAGATGGGCTTTAGGCCCATATAAATAACAATTCCTAGAAAATCTCAAACGTGTATTGACGGCCAACCCAGTCAAACCCTAACCATATGTCAACATAGAACCACCCTTGAGATTTGTGACTTGTGAGATGTGAGGCATAATTGATATTGAACCTTGCTTCTTAATATGTTTTATTTTGAAAAAGGGTTCGAGACCCCCGACCTGTGCATCATTGTGGTGCACACTATCATTTTATCTTAAAGTTGATGCAAATTATTGACAAGAGGAATACAAAACATAGGCAACTACCTGGAAAATATTTGCAAGATATGAACGCAACACATATGACGAAGTTTACTTCTTCCGCAACAACACCTTCAAGAAGGAATAAACATAATTGTACTTTCGTCGTCTTGTCCGGTTGCATATGACCAGGGCGAACATTTTCATCATGTATGCAGAGACCAACCACTGAAGGCCAGCATAGAACCACTATATGATGCCTTCAACATGGTAACAACGCAACTTCGATGCTGCTGAGCCGGACCAATGAAGGCCAAAACAAAAAATTTCACCCCGGACATGAAGCATTCACAATCTTTATGATGGATCTTCCAAAGTAACGCCAGCCAGTATTACATGCCAGGCCAAACTTGCCCTAGTAGACGTGAACGTCACCATAACCATCGGGGGTCGTCCGTGTTGCGGTGCGGATCTGGCCGCTGTCACTCCATACTGACATGATCACACCAGAAACACCCACCACGTCTTCATGACCGTTACCCCGGCTCCCTCCATGTGATCAGAGGAATATGTATGCTGCCTGATGCCGATGGAAAATCGTTGGTGCACCCCAGCCCCATCAACGAAGTCTTACATCAAGAGCTAGATGCTCACTCATGCCCATTGGAGGTGGACCCC
>NC_041388.1:542364147-542418266 GCF_002162155.2 Triticum dicoccoides
GCCACTACCGATGCATCCTCCCATGCAGACTGATGTTCCGCTCACGGCCACCGTGCCACCGTAGCCGCATCCTCCGCCAACCGGCATGCAGTTTGTAGTAGACACGCGTGTCCATGGTGGATTAGAAGACCTTGAAGGTTGTTGCGACAACCAACACCACCGCTGCATTGCACGTAACCTCGGGGAGGACACCCAAACAACTCATACCACCACATCAGGCCGCCAACCATCGTCGTGCAGATGTGCCTTCCACATGACGCACCCACGATAGACGTGCCCCGAGAACATGGGGCCATCGAGCTCCATTGGGCATGGGTTGAGTTCGCGATGGCCAACACCGCCGCTGCATCGCATGTAACCTCGGGGAGGACACCCAAATAACTCATACCACCACATCAGGCCGCCAGCCGTCGCTGTGCAACCGTGCCATCCACATGCCACACCCACGAGAGACGTGCCCCGAGGACATGGGACCATCGAAGTCCATCTAGCATGGGTTGAGTGACACGACCAGCCGCCATCTCCTGGGCAAGCAAGACGGCAATGAGGCAGCACTTTGCGTGTAGCCGTTGTTGTTGTGCTAGCACCATCGTTAGAACCGGGCCCGCGCCGCTCGCCTCGCTTGCGGCAGCAGGGTCGCAACGCATCGCCTCGCACGCACAGCCGCCACTACTGATCGGCGATTGGGATGGCGAGGGGAAGAGAGGATCTGGTGAGGTAGAGGTCGGCGCTGTGACCATGGCCAACGTACGGAGGAGAGGCGTGAGGTTGAGACCGGAGTCGTCGATCCTGATTTCTGGGGACCTCATATTCGTCTCTTGTTGCTTAGTATGTGATGTTATTTTGTGGTGCACTAATTGTGAATGTGTGTTCTTCCATTATGTTACTGAACTATTGGCTATTAGAGCATAGTTGTGTTCTTAGGCGCGTGTCAGTAGAATGTTATGATTTTTTGATGACGCGTTGTTGATTTGGTAATTATATATGTGGATTCCTGTTGTTCATGGTTGGTGCTATAAATTGTGGGTATTTTTTGACATGCGGGTATTACCCCGGGGAACAAAACCCCGCGGTGGCCGGTGGGTATGGTATGGGTAATAGGCAAGTTTGTGGGTCTCTGGAACGGGGAAAATTCCTAGTATGAGCAACCAAGCAATGGCGCCTAGGTACTGAAATCCTGGGAATGCTATGATCAACCAAGCAGCACTAGTCGAGAAAGCTATAAATAGTAAAAGAAGTGCTCCATTGACGATCGATCGAATCCCAGATGAGCAAAAGCAGGAGATAAAAGGAGGCAGCTCTCAGACACTCAGGTAGGTCTACGTACCCGAGGGGTCCGTTGGGATTACTAGCATCCACTCCACTCCACTCCACTCTACCAGGCCAGTAGCAAAGCAAAAAGAAGAGGGGCAGATAACGAAAATTAAATCATGGTGATATGATATCCTGGCATCGCCGACCCCACCGGCACGGCAGCCAGTCACCCGGCCCAGCCGGAGCCGGAACCAACGGCCGGTCTCGGCCAACGCGGCCGGTGGCGGGTCAAGGGCGCGACGCAAAGGCAAGGCAAAGCAAAGCGGCTGCCGACCAGTGCGCCGGCATGGCAGGCGCATCGGATCGCTTTGCGTCCCCGCCCCATGCATGCATGGCGGATTGGCGGCTCCCCGTATCTTGCCATCTTTTTGCCTGGTCCGTCCGTGCATATTCATGTGTGCCCCCATTGCCTTCTTTAGAGGTGCAACTTGGCTTTCTTTTGACCGCGCAACTTGGCCTGCCTCGCCGTCGGCTCGACGTGGCATTGACGTGACCCCTCGCCCGTCGCCTAGCTGGCCCGTGCGTGCACCTGCGAGAGCGATCCGCACCGTCGATTTGACGCTAGTAATAAGTACTCCTCCTCGACAAGCAAAGGTCAAAGGTGTTAGTGTACTCAAGAGGCTAAAATGGCATCTCTGGGTCAATTCGAAGGAGCTCCTACCGTCAAATTTGCCATTAGTTTCTCCTCCTCGACAAGCAAAGGTGTATGTTGACACTTGACAGTAGAGATCATGGTCCGAGGGGACATGGAACTATGCCAAAAGAGGATCCATCGATCGCTAGATAGTTGGTTGCTACTAGCAAGGAGGCCAAAATAATGCCATGCAGGGGGGGAGTCCATCACCTTTGCCGCTGGCCACTGCACTGCATGCCAATGCGGCGCGAGAAGGGTGGAGGGTGACGAGCGCGCGGTCGCGGACCGCCTTTCTCTTTCTCTCACCCTGTGGCATGGCCGAGAAGACGACGACGACGACGGAAAAGGCTTCAAAAGCGCCCTGCCAGGCGATGGAATGGAAAGGATCTCTTTCTTATCCGATCGATGCGCTTTACACGGCATGCATGCATCGATCGGTCTGCCCCCGCGCGCGCTCGCTCGTTCGCCGACGGTGCGCTCGGCTCGTGGATACGTCGTTTCCTGCCTCTCATTTCATATTTGCTTCCGCCCGAAGGATCCATCCATCGCCGGACCGGCCGGCCGGTACTCGTCGATCTGTTCTCCGTCTGAATTCATCGGAGATTAACTGAATTTTCAGCTCAAAAAAACGTTAACTGGATTTTCAGTTTTGGTGCTTTGCACGTCGACAATCAGTGCACTGATATCTTGTGAAGAATTGTTATTTTGTACTAGGTCTTGTGTGTTGGCTTGGTCTTTGAACCTCAAATGTGAACGCACAAAGCAAGAAGAACAAGAGAGAAAACGTAAAAAGAAAGAAATGGAACTCTGCACTATATATGAAAAATAGTAGAACTCTTGTATTGTGATACCCCAAAAGAAACAAGGCTATAAAATGAACATACATGATTTATCACAACTTGAATAGAATTGCAATGATAATGCAGAGATTGTACATACATGGCAACAAACTTGCACTTTTCCCGATATATACAAGAACAAACCAAGTTCAAAATCAGGTGACGATGCAAGAAGATTAAGTTTATTAGACTTGGCAAAAAAATGTTGTTTTTACAAGATAGTTTTTTAGAATTGCTTTAGGGCATGACTAGCTAGTCCCACCGCGAAAAGAGTACACACGGTCTTCGCCCCCACCCCCCTCGCCTACATTCTAGTGCTCCTTGGTGCCACAACCATATTTCAAGTTGTCGCCGCTGGCAATGAAGCCTAGTTGGGATGTAGAAGTCCATATTAGGTTTTGCACTACCCGAATGGCCATGCTAACCACCCCCTACTCTCCTCCTTCCTCATTTCTCTCCTAATGGTCCCATCTTCCTACTTTAAATCTCCCTGTCGCTGCTCATCCTCAAACTCACAACTCTTTGATCGATAGATTATTCGCTATTCTGATACACGGGAAACAACAGCCACCTAGGGCACATGAACTTGGTTATTTTCCTTCAAGCTACATTTCAATGAAAACTATACGCTCAGGGATAGCCTTTGTCGTGTACAACGACACATATAAAACAATAAAAAGGAGGGAATGCCCCTGACCTCTACATCGAGTGAGGCACACAACTCTACCGACACGAAAACATGACAAGCAAAAAGGGTCCATCGATACCCAAGTCGATTACAATATAGTGAATAGTGCACTTTTCATAATATGCACATCTCGGAGCCTGACTTAGACGTAAGGAAATCTCGGTAAACTCACGATCAATAAAACCGTTAGCAAAAAGATCCACCGTGGAGTCGTCTTTTCTACCATGCTTTGCTGCCCCCTTTCGCACATAGCATGTCAATTTCCCCATGTATCATGTCTCTATCTCTTTTGACGAACTTTATCTTCTTCCTGAAAGCAATGGCAGTATACAAGTAAAAAATGCGAAGATAAATTTATCTTCTTCCAAAAAGCAATGTAATAAGTAATAAAAAGGGAAGAAGGTGAAAGTGTCAACGCCCCCAAAATTATCCGTATCATAGCTCGCTTGCATGGGCAAGGAAAAGATGAACCAACCAAGATGAAAGGCTGTTGCTGATGTCACCGTGAGCTAGTATAAAACAGCATGTGTGCGCGAGAGCAAGTGTGAGCCTACACGTACTGCACAAGCTATCAAGACTATCTCAACGCCTATCCTGACTAACCCTAGTAGATCCCACTCTGCCTTTCTAGGCCCGAAACCGTTGCCGCTGGTGGTGAAGTCTAGTTGGGATGCAGATGCCCATACTAGGCTTTTCCGCCATTGCTAAATTATCCAAATGGCCATGCAGCCACCCTAACTCTCATCCCTCCTTTCTCTCACCACTCTCCCATATTCCTACTCTACGTCTCCTCTCGCCGCTCATGCTGAAATGCACGACTCTTAGATCTATAGATCATTCGTTGTTTTGATACACGAGAAACAACGACTACATCGGGGACATGAACTTAGATTATTATTTTTCTTGACCTAAATTTCAAGAAAAGCTATATGCTCTTGGTGTTGAAGACACATATACACAAACAATAATGAGAAGGAGGGAATGCCCCTGACCTCTAAATTGAGCGAGGTGCAACTCTACAGCAAAAAGGGTCCGTTGATATCCAAGTCAGCTCCACAGGAAGGTCGATTTTTTTTTTTGAGAACCAAAGGAAAGTCGATTTCAATTTAGTGAATAGTGCACTTTTCATAATATGCACATCTCGGAATCTGACTTAGACCTAAGAAAATCTCAGTTACCTCGATCATGATCAGTAAAACCGCAAGCGAAAAGACCATGGAGCCATCTTTTGACGAACTTTATCTTCCTCCCTAAATGCAACGGCAGTATATATAAGTAAAAAAAAGCGAAGAAGAATTTATCTTCTTCCTAAAAGCAATGAAATGAGTAATAAAAAAGAAGAAGAGGGTGAAAGTAGCAATACCCTCAACATTATCCGTATCATCGCTTGGCGCTTGCCTTTGCGACCAAGGAAAAAGAAGAACCAACCACGATGAAATGAAAAAGGCCGCTGACGTCACCGCAAGCTAGTATAAAACGGCATGTGCGAGAGAGCGAGAGTGATCCTCCTGCACGTACTGCACAGCTGCACAAGCTGCCAAGACCAAAGCCTAGCCCTAGTAGATCCCACTCTGCTTTGCTCAGACAGAGTGTGGTCGTGGACTCCTCCCCCTAACCACCCTACTTGCCGTATATAGCTAAGCCAAACCGCCGTTCCACAGGCCATTTCGGGCGTCGGCCTTGCCATAATTGATCGCCTCTGCATTCGGTTCCGGTCAGATAAACCGGCCGGCGTGTACGTGCATGCGATGGCTTCTTTCGTCTCTCCGTCTTCGTCTTCCTCGATCGCCGGTCTCCTCCTGTTCGTCATCGCGTCGTTCCTTCAAGGTATCATTCGTGTGACCGGCAATGGCGAATTACATTTTGTTGTTGTGGGTGTGTGCGTATGTCTTTTGTGAGTGGAAGCTATGCTTATTGATGGATCGATGGTGCGTGCGTGCAGGGCTGGTGGTGGCGGCCGGCGTGACGTTCACCTTCACGAACCGCTGCGGCGGCACGGTGTGGCCGGGGGTGCTGGCCAACTCGGGAAGGGCGCCGCTGGAGACGACGGGGTTCGCGCTGGGCCCCGGGGAGGCGCGGTCGCTGGCGGCGCCGGCGGGGTGGTCGGGACGGTTCTGGGCGCGCACGGGGTGCGCCTTCGACGGCACCTCGGGCGGCAAGTGCGCGACGGGCGACTGCGGCAGCGGCGAGGCGGAGTGCCACGGCTCCGGCGCGACGCCCCCCGCCACGCTCGTGGAGTTCACCCTCGGCGGCGGCGGCAAGGAGGACTACTACGACGTGAGCCTGGTGGACGGGTACAACGTGCCGGTCGTCGTGGAGCCGTCCGCGGCGGGGTGCCCGGCCACGGGGTGCCTCGTGGACCTCAACGAGCGGTGCCCGCCGGAGCTCCGGGCCGCGGAGGGGTGCCGGAGCGCGTGCGAGGCGTTCGACCGGCCGGAGTACTGCTGCAGCGGCGCGTTCGGCGGGCCGGACACCTGCCGCCCGTCCGCCTACTCGCAGGCCTTCAAGGCGGCCTGCCCGCGCGCCTACAGCTACGCCTACGACGACGCCACCTCCACCTTCACCTGCGCCGGGTCCGCCGCCTACTCCGTCACCTTCTGCCCCCGCGCCGGCACCTCCAGCAGCAGGTACGATCGCCGGAGAATGCACATGACATGATCGATCGGTCGAGCATCTCATCTCGCACACCACTTCATCAGAAAACGCATTCTCTTTTGCGCGTGACAAAAAAGAAGCAGCGATCAGAGAAAAGCATCGCCTTTGTTCCATCCCCACCACGTACGCATGGTCACCTGCCAGTCACCGCCCGGGATAGTGCATGTCGCGTTGAAAGCAGCCCAAGCCCAGCTGGAAAAAAAGAAAAGAAAACTGCACGTGTGATCATGCAACTACCATCAAAATCCCAACTACGTACATTCTGATCAGACCTGTGCTGACGGCCTGACGCTTCTCTTTTGCAGCCTCAAGTCAAGCAACGACCCGTTGCCGAGGCCGGGCGACGTGGTCGCCGGCGCGCAGGTTGCGGCGGACACATGGCTGGCAAGCCTGGCGACCGGCGAGAGCGACGCCGCCGCGGACAGGACGGCGGCGGCGGCGGCGCTCCGGGCCGCGCTGGCGGCGGCGGCCGTGGCCTTGCTTGTGTCGTCACTCTAGCCAAGACGCGGTTGGAGCGAGTACAATTAATTAACTAAGATGAATAGATGATGAGGACGTGATGAGCATCATATTCTTTTGCCTTTTGCTTGTGGATAGAGAGAGTGGTTCTGATGACAAGGTGACAACCAGCTTTATAGTATACTTGTGCTGCATATTTTTTGCAGTGTTGTCGGTCAACTAGTGCGCTATGCATTGGTTGATTTATATCTCTCACGAATCGTGCTGCTCATGTTCCTTCCTGTGTACAAAACACTGTTTATTTTTATTAGAAATTTATTGCCTCTTCTTGTCACATGCTGTATCCTAAGTATGTAAGATTTTATCACCTCTTCTAGGTACTCAGGAGTCAGGACTAGCTTTCTACTTCTCTGAGGGTTTTGGGATCCTTTTTTTGTGTGAGTGGTTTGAGATGTAAATGATGTATATAATTACCTTCTTTGAACTTACACATTACTCAAGCAATTTCCATGATTGTCATAAGCTAGTAAGGATAATCAAAATCTTATGTTCTTAACCTATCCTGTCCGTGAGTGCACTTTCCTGAATTAATTGTGACATCCTATTGTCCACTTTGAACAACTAATCAATCTGTCTAACAACAAAGAGCCGAAAAGAAAGTAGATTTTTTATGTCTACAAACATAGAAATCCCTCTAAAAGGATGTTTCGGGTAATCAAACATTTGAGCAATAACGTTTGGGCAAATTCAACATTTTTACTCAATTTTGACAATTTTCAGTTTTTATTTGAATAATTTTGACAATATAAGGCGGATATATCCAGTTGCCGACAGTAAGGATTTACCCCTTGTCCCTGGTAAATAAAGACGACCGGTGCACGTAACCTTGCTGACCATGGACACTCATGATGTGTGACTGTAAAAAAATAAACGCATGATGTATGAACAGTCCTTGAGGAAAGCAAAAATTGATAATGTATATACAGAGTATGTGATACATATCTTAATTTGAAAAGGTTTTGGATGACCCACTAAGATAAGGTCGTCAGAAGGAAGGAGAATGATCACCTACTGAGAGCCCACAAAGAAAAGTTTTAAATGGCTCGGTAAAGCAAGAAAGGTTTGACAGAATACCGACAGAACAAGTATACAGTAGATTGACCATAACCAGTCAGGCAGTCACACCTCACGAAAAAGCTATTGGTAATAAGCATCCATAATGGATATGATATGAAGCGAACAAAATGCAAGGAGACAAACAAAACCCAAGGCTCCAAGTAAGACTTCAGGCTTCATAAAAGCATATATTGACAAGTAAAGCTTAATAGATCTTTTTACGTGAGGTAATCAGTTGTCACTATAAGGGCATGTACAATGGAGGCAGCACCTTGGTGCTGCCCCAGCCATCCACATAGGTAAATTTGAATGAAGCTATTGTTGTATGCCACTATCACCCAATGGAAGCTACTCTATGTGATGTCATCATCTTATTTTTTCTCTCTCACCTCCTTTCCAACACATGAAACCTCCACTACATTTAAACAATACCAGAATCTATTTGAATTAACAATATCAGCAAGCATACACACTATATCAACAAGCATACACACTGAAAGTTATCGAACAACTTGATTTCCAAACAAAAATCAACAATCTTGATATGCAAACAGTGTCAGTATGTCTTGTCCATGACACTACAAAATCCCATAGTAACAGAATAATCTTAAGGTTTCAAATACCCATAAAGGAAAGATTTGTAAACACACAAATCAAATTTCAGACTGAATTTTTTGTTGTATCCTTTGATTCTTCTCATTCCAAAAAAAAAATCTCACATCTTCTACGCTTCCTGGCACATGAAATCCGCTTTTTTTGACATATATGTAGAACATCTACACGAGAAGCAAGCCACAAGTTAGAGTATAATAACAAGCATGTCGAAAACACAGATTTTTTCTAAGTTGGCCATTTGGTTTGGCTAGAGCATTCCCTGTTAAATTTGCATGGAGCAACTGACAATAGTACAAGTATCCTGCTGTAGTGCAACTACAGTTTTAAAAACTGAAGGTGAGTTTTATAGCACAACCATCATTCTAATTAAAAAATAGCATTTCAAAAACAATAGTGCAGATTTTTGGGTACAGTACAGTGTAGATTTATGAGTACAATGCATATTTTAAAAACAATAGTGCAGATTTCTGGGTACAGTACAGTGTAGATTTCTGAGTACAATGCATATTTCAAAAACAATAGTGCAGACTTTTAGTGGAACATATATGTGGACTTCGTAACGAACACATGCAGATTCTAGCATTTGTTTCTAAAGTACATCAAGTGGTATGTGTTCTAAGTTATTAATCCTAACAAGAAGAGGCAAGGGAAGGAGTAACCTCATACCTTACAGGGAGAACAAAATTAGATCAGGAATAGGAAAATGCAAGAATAGGATACACACAGGAATATGATAGGAATCAAGATGGAGAACAAAGGAATATGACACACACAGGAATATTACATACCTTCTATTCCTCCCTGAAAAGTTGATCCCCCAATCTTGTAACAGCCTTCATATGCATCTCCTTTGCCCATGGCTCCATTCTTGTTGTGTCAGCATTCAACATATCTGTGAACTTGTCAAACAACTTTGTTCTTTCCTCTGCTAACTTGGCCACTGTCCTCTCCTTTGCTGCCTCATATGCAAGTCGATTAGCTTCTACCTTCTGAGCAGATAGTCGACTCTGCAATTCCATCATCTCAGCAGTTCGCTCCTTAGCATCAGCTTGTGCTTGTAGAAAGGCCTCAATCTGTTCTTTCATGTTATTCATCTCAGTAGGTGCTTCCTTATCTTTTCCTGTAGCTTTCTTCGCCCTCTTTGTTCCTGGGGGACGCTGAGCATTCTCAGTTGGTATTGGTGCTGACCTCTTTGTTCCATCTCCTTCTGTGTATACATGAATCTTCCACTTTTGGCTGTCTTTCACAGCTTCCCACCAATGCACATACAGGAACTGGTGCCCATTGCGGCTTTGGTACAGGTCTAGCGCTTGCTGCATCAATTGTTTATCACACCGGCCACTCGCATAGGTATCTCTCATCTGGTTATAGCAGCCATTGAAAGAGGTTACCTTCTTTGTTGTTTTGTACCAATGGTTCTTGAGGTGCTTCACATCCCTTTGTCGGTCACTCTCTGTTCGCGCGCCGCGCCTCCGCTCCCTGGTTCGCGCCCTTCTCTTCTCCCCTTCCCGCCCTTCCCTTCTCTCTTTCGCGCCCTTCCCCTCTCGCTCGCGGGATTTTGTTGGGCGAGTGTGGTCCCGAATCGAGCGGAGCGACGGACCTCCCACCGCGTCGCCCCAGCGGCCGCCTCGTTGGTTTCGTCAGCGAAGAAGCGAGTTCTTCTGCAGGAGCCCGTTTCGATCTGCAAGCCACAGGTTTGGTTGATGTGGCACTCGGCAGGAGGAGGTGGCACATGGGGCGCCCGTCCAGCGTGGCCCATTGGCCATGCCCTAAATCCTTGCACAGCCAGAGAGATGACAACAATATATGTTCAAAAAGCAGATCGATGCCTGAGAAGTGGTTAAAATTTTCTGCTCCTTCATATGGTACCAGCACAGCAAGCCTAGTTGTTTCCTGCATTTCTTTTCGTAGGCAAGCTTGTGAAATAAATTATAGACAAACAATATTGGTAGCTCCTTTTTTTCTTTTGGAGGTATATTTTCCAAAATATCTTAAGTAAAAGTTGCTAGGAATACGCCTGCTAAAGTTGATGTTGCAGTAATAGCACGTGCGTATTACCTACAGAAAATATCTGGTCTAGCTTTATAGATCAGTCAAGAACGTACCCACAGAAATACTTACACTAATAAAAATCAAACCCAGGTCTAGATTAACATAACAGTGACATAACAAAGAATTCTTCAGAGTATTTGCTTACTTTCGCTGAAGACGAAACTTAAATTCCGAAGATGTTCTCATACGATTGTTCGTGCCGGTAGATTATGCAGCAGCTTGGCAGCATGAAGTTCACTGACAGATCTACAATAGCAGATTCCTCAGTATTCTCAGACAGGTAATTGTTTCCAAAGTATATGAAGGCCAACAGCAGAAAACATCTATTCCATAAAGAAAACAGAGAACCAAGTTAAGCAAAAGTGGTGTCTACTTACAAGTAACGTCATTTTCTACTTAACGATCAACCTGTCTCAGTCTCAGTGTTAAATCTGCTTAAAGCATCTGCGAGGAAATTTCGACGGTGCAAATATTTTCCAGCCTGTGCTTTATGGTTGAAGTGCCAGTGATGTACCTTGTTTGTACTGAAGGGATGAAAAGATGACGATAAATAGAATTTCAAAAATAATATCTTGACCCGTTGCGAGCCGTCAAAAGCTCTGAAGATTATGACAGGGGCGCGCTATTAAGAAGCATCAATGGACCACCCTGAGAAATCAGTCTCTTTATCGTGTCAGCGTCCACTTGTACCGAGTTACCAACCGTGCGTCGAATCAGCTTGCACAGTTTCACTGTTTCGGGCACGATATCTAGAAGGCATGTCAATATCTCTCTTGCAGACAAAGGGAAGGATGTGAATATCAACCTAGAGAGCCAAGATATTTCTCAGAGTGGTTGATTGAACATAGGAATAGAGACAAGAAAATCCAGCAGGAAATGGGACTCAGTTGTCTCAAAACCATATGAAACCTCACAGCAAAAATCTCAAGAGACTGAAATGTTAATCGTGGAGGAAAGGTTGCTTCGAGCATCAAATACACCTCAATCAATTCACTCGAGATACCATCCCTTCATCAAGGTAGGTTTTCAGATCACCACCAATCTCAAGGCTGCTGGTGCTTAATAAACCAGGAACCAGCAATCAGCCCTGAGTGAAAAAGTTTAGTTTCAGAAGGACTGCCACTCCTCCCCTGCTACAGAAACTGCAGTGCTATCTGCCCTTGTTCAGGTTATGGTTCCGCATGGACTATAGCTGAAGGAGTAGGATCCAATATGGGATACATATCTTAATTTCAAAAGGTTTTGGGTGGCCCAGCAAGATATGGTCCTCAGAAGAAAAGGAGAATATCTCGCAAAAAAAAAAAGAGAAGGAGAATGATCACCTCCTGATAGGCAGTAAAGTAAGCAAAGTTTGACTGAATACAGACACAAGAAGTACAGTAGATTGACCAACCAGGAGAAATAGTTCAGAAAAGGATACATCAATCAGTGGAGCTTGATGGATCTTTTTTACGGAATTATTCTAAATATTCAGTTTTCAGCAATAAGCAAACTGCAGGCTTGGTCACGAAATAATATTGCAGACTTGATCTGGAGCTGACCTTATTTGACCGATGATAAATGCTTGCATGGTCGAAGGGATAACAGTTATATACGGCCTAAAAGCATTTCGATTCTCGAGAAATGATTATAATTTTATTTTCTTGATATGGTACCTAGTACCAACAGAGCAAGCCTATCTGTTTCCTGCGTTTCATTTCCTAGTGACCAGACCATCATAAAGCTTTGTGGACAACCACAGAAGCCTCTGAAGTCAATAAACAGACAATATATGTAGAGTAGCTGTTTAAAAACAAAATCTTCAAGCCATTTTTCGAAAATATCTTAGCCTCCTGAGTTGACGTTGCGGTAGACAGCACCTTTATATTCCCTACAGAAAATAACTAGCCTAGCTTTATATAACACTCAGGAATGTACCAAAGATATACTTGCACTAATAAAAAGAAAAACCGAGTCTATATTAATATGACAGTCAGTGACATAACAAACAATTCATTAGAGTATTTGTTTATTTTCTCTGAAGAGCAAACCCAAATTCAAAAATATTCCCATACATTTGTGCGCATAAGTAGATTATGCTGCAGGTGAGAATGAAAGCTCTTCACTAATAGGTATAAAATAGGAGATTCTTTGGTATGCTCATACAGAGGAATGTTTGCAAGAATATATAGGACCCAACATCAGAAAACATGTTGTTTATTTTCAAGTATGCCATTTTCTACTTTATGATCGACATGTCTTAATCTCAGTGTTAAATCTGCTGAAAGTATCTGGGAGGAAATTTCAACAAGTGCTTTATGGTGAAGCGCCAATGATGTACGTACCTTGTTAGGACTAGACGGGTGAAAAGAGGACGATAAATAGACTTCAGAATAATATCTGAACCCATTGTGAGCCGCTAGAAGCTCTGAAGATTATGACAGGGGTGCGCGAGATATTAACATCATGAACCACCCCAAAAATTAAGCTCTTTATCTTGTCAGCATCCACTTGTAAAAATATAGCTCAATCCAACAGAGACAGGATATTTCTCCCTTGCAATGAAATTCAGAGTGGATAGTTGAACATAGAAACAGAGACAAAACAATCCAGCAGATAATGGGACTCAGTTGTCTCAAAATCATATGAAACCTCACAGCAAAAATCTCAGACTGAAGTGTTAATAGTGGAGGAAAAGTCAGGTTAAGAATCAAATATAGCTCAATCACTTCACTTCAGACATTCATCAGGGTAATTTTCCAGATCACCACCACCAACCACAGGGTGCTACTGGTGCTTGCAAAACCAGGAAGCAGTGATTAGGCTTGGGGGGAACCACGATGTAGTTTCAGAAGCACACTGTCACTCCTTCCTTGCTACAACAGCTGCAATGTTATCTACCTTATTAGCTGAAGGAGAAGGATGCAGTCTGCAGAGCACTGAATTCAGCAGCTCACAAACAGCACTTCCTTTGGAATCAGCTATGTGATCCTGAAAGCACTTTTTAATTCCATGTACTGAGCCGAGCACAGATAATAACAGACAGACAGGCGAGGAAAAGAAATGCACTTGAATTGATGCGAGCTCTTATGCCGAACAGGCTACAAACACAAATATACTACTACCTCCGTTCGGAAATACTTGGCCTGGTTTTAGTTCGAATTTGAACTATGAACTTCCCTGGCAGTACACAATCTGTTTGTTTTCAGAGAATGAAGGAGCTACCACCGGCCTCTGCATCAATCTATTGCACAGCCATAGTAGCATACAGTATATATCATCCAGTATACCAATTGAATCTATATACTATCCATCTTTGCCCAAAAGAATCAAGGCATGTACATTGCTGCGCAAAACTTTACAGTGCAGACGCTGTTGCTCTTCATCAGTCTGAAAAACTGCTAGTACGTAGGTGCTAGCTGTGCAGCCAGCTGAGTTTCTCTGAGAAGAGAGGCGGCTACCGGCCGGCCAGCTTAGCTCACCCTCTGCGCGGCGGCGGCCGACCTCTTGGCCCGCTTGGCCTGGTGGATCTTGGCGTAGACCCGCCTGGTCCTGAGGCTGAGGAGCACGTCGAGGCCGAAGCCGACGACGCAGGCGGCGGCCATGACGACGAAGACGAGGCGGTAGCAGTGCGCGCCGGAGCAGGTGTTGCCGCCGCCGGGCACCTTGGTGGCCTCCGCGTCGTAGAGGAGCCCCGCCAGGAGGCCCGAGAAGAGGAAGGATCCCAGCGGCAGGTTGAGGATGAGGATGTTGTAGATGAGGCCGTAGTACTTGAGGCCGAACAGCTCCGACGCCGTGGGCACGGTGACCGCCAGCCGCACACCGTAGCAGACGCCCACCACCACCGACCCCACGAAGAGGGACCCCGGCATGCCGAAGGCCATCACCACGTACCCCGCGCACATGAGCACCTGCGACGCCGCGTTCCACACCGGCCGCGGCAGCGCCCTCGTCCTGGAAAATTCAGTATACACTGTCAGAAATTGACATTTTTTTTCGAAACAGAAATGAACAGATTAGGTTGCAAAGAGACTTCATTATATATATTCACTTTGGAAAGTACATAATGATGACCGAAAAGCGAGCAATAATGATAGCAATCTGAGTTTCTGGATCTCTGCGCATACTGATTGACAGTGATCGATGTTCTGAATATTTCTATGTGTGATCGAAAAGCAAGAAAATCAGTCAGTGATCGATGTTTCCAATATTTCTATGCGTGGTCGAAAAGCAAGAAATTCAGTCAGTGATCGATGTTTCCCATGGTTAGAGATTGTCAGAAAATGGCATGAACAGATTACTAATGGTTGCAAACGTCATCTTCATTTACATATTGATCGACCTGGACAGTACTACATCATTAGTGATCGAAAAATAACGATAGTTCATAGTAGTACTAGTAGCAATCTGAACTTCACAAATTCTTTTCAGACTGCGACACGCAGATTAAAGATGATGCGCTCTTTGTTCTTGTCCAACCGGGCTAACCCCCTTCCCACTAATAAAAACATGACGAAAACAACCAGCTCATTTATACAAGAGGTAGTAGCAAGTTGAGGCACGATTTATGCGATCTTGGTGCTGAGAAACCACCACCTACTACTGAACTGAACTGAACTGAACTGAACCGAACCCATATGAAACAAACAGAATTGGCCATAGCTATCAGCCTATCAGGCATAATAAAATATCTCTGCTTCTTTCTACCAAAAAGCGTGAAAGGGACGCGTCGCCCACCGGTAAAAGGCGCCCCCATACACTGCACACACAAGTTGACACTTCTATACCCGTACAGGAGGTGCGGTCGCAAATTCCTCCACGAAGTTGACGCCCACTTTTCTATGCTCCAAGGGCTTGTTTTGTCCGTTCAAAAGTCCCCCACTGCTAAACTTGCAACTACTAGTATTTTTTTTTACTTTTATCGGCAGCACTTTGTCGAACATCTGGGGTTTCTGTAAATAATCCTGGCGTCGGTGAATGTCTTTTTGCCTAAATAAATAAAAAAAATCACCTGCCGCTCACTTTACTCTCCTAGAATAGCCCACTTTGCCGTCTCCTTCGTACTTAAGATACCACCACCACCGCGGCCATTTTAGTCCAGCTTTAACCAGAACATGGCGGTGCCTAAGAAAGATTATGCACAAAATAATCCTTCTACATCTAGAAAGATCCCAATCCCTCCCGCGGACACCACTACGGCTGTATGGAGGCGCCGGCCCCATTCTTCTCAGACCTCTTGTGTACTTCTCACTCACACGACCGAGGCCGCGCATTATCTCATCTGAAAGCAACGGCCACGAAATCTCTGCGCCGTCTATGCGTTTTTATTCTAATTTATTTGATTTTTGGCCAAGAACGTTCACGTGCGATCGAGTGGTGGGGTTCGATTCAATTGTGAGCAAACTAGATATAGATACGGCCCCAGATCCGTACCGTACCACGGACGGAGGTCGTACTACTTGAACGGCAGGGAATTAATGGCGGCGAGCAATCATGGCGAGTAAAGGAGGGGAAGAGTGGTAACGTAACGTACTTGATGAAGTGCTCGGAGATGGTGCCGGAGGCGAGGCGGCCGAAGAAGCCCCATATGCTGGTCATGGAGACGAAGATGGACACGTCGGTGTAGCCCATGGCCACGCCCATCTGCCCCAGGTTGTTCATCACCGCCAGCCCCGTGCCCACGCCCATCAGGAACGACGAGAAGAGCACCCAGAAGTCCACCGACCACAGCGCCTCCGCGATCGTGTGCTCCTCCCCCAGCCGCGGCCCGCGAGCCTCCTCCGCCTCCCCGTTGCCCTGCGGCTGCGTCGCCTCCTTGGAGTCGAGCAGCAGGGGGGCGGCCGCGTCCTCGGCGTCGGCGTTGGCCGCCTTGCGGGACTTCATCCAGGACGTCCAGCCCACGTACGCGGGCACGGCGGCGGGCGCGGCGAGGAGCACCATCAGCACGGCCACGAAGACGGTGGAGACGAGCCCCCCGCCGCCGCCCACGCCCGTGAGGTCGGCCGCCAGGAGGTAGAGCGCGATGGCGACGGCGAGCGTGCTGATGGCCGCGAAGCCGCGCGCGTCGGCCTCGTCCCCGCCCGAGTCGGCGCTGGCCACGCGGCCCTCGCGGAGGAACACCATGGCGACGGCGCAGACGGCGGCGGGCACGACGGCGAGCATGACGAGGAAGGAGGCCGGGTCGTCGGCGAAGAGCGCGGAGCAGACGTCGGTGAATATCGCGGTGCTGAGCCCGACGTAGCCCTTGAGGACCCCCGAGACGGGGCCCCTGCTGCCCCGGAAGTTGCGGATGCAGGTGACGAGCACGGCGGTGTTCATCCAGGTGGTGGAGTTGCCGCCGAGGCAGAGGCAGACGCACATCTGCCAGTAGGGCAGCGGCGAGATTGTTTTGGAGACGACGAGCCACTGCGCGCCGTAGCCGAGGAAGCCCTCGAGGGAGCCGATGGCGAGGAGGAGCCAGGTGGGGAGGCGGTCGGAGGCGAGCCCCGCGAGCAGGCCGAAGGCCTTGCCGACGTCCTTGGCGACGGAGAGGCCGTTGAGCTGCAGCTGCGTGAGGCCCATGAGCGTCTTGATGGAGTCGGAGTAGTTGGAGAAGGTGTAGTTGTTGCCCGAGATGCACTGCACCCACACCGCCGCCACCAGCCCCAGCCACCGCCCCCACGCCGTCCCCGCCATCGCGTCCAGCGCCGTCGACACCATCGCCGCCCCCGCCGACGAGCGTACTACTACCTACTACGGCTCCGCTTTCCCTTGCTTTGGCCGCGTCTGGGTGGCTGCGTCGTCGGGGCACGGGCGGGAGGCGGTATGGGAGGGAGGGCGGGAGCGGGGGCGGTGGAGGCGCGTTGCTTTCCGCGCGTGTCGCGTCGCGTCAGTGGGACGGGGCGTGGGTGGGGGGTTTTGGCCTGGGAGGTGACGCTAAGATTGGGGTTTTAGCGAGGAAGATGGGCGGTTGATTTTATAGGCAGCGGGAGACAGGGGTCGGAAGTTGCTTCGGGCTCTTGGAGTCTTGGGGAGCAGGCGGGACATTGTGGCATTGACGGCGGTGATTTCTGCGGGTTTTGTTTGGCCCTTTTCGGGCGAGAGGCGACGGTAATTTTGGAGTGAATTGACAGTGAATCGCGGCGACTATTTGGCACGGCTAAGACTCTGATTTGTTTCCCTTGTTAATTAATTAATTTTGTGATGGAGATGTGAACGAATTTGCTGTTCCATCATCAGTTTTTCTGTTTGCGGATTGGATTGTCGGTTGCCGTTGTATTTGGCGGGGTGGGGGTGACGTGTGCGCAATTTGTAGCGTACGTGCGTGAATGATGGAGTGAGGTTGGGCCCAAAATGGTTGGATGTTGGTCACAGGGTTGGCAAAGATGGCAGATATACTCAATCCTTATCGGGATAACTTGGGTTGACCACATTTCTATATCGAGACCGGTTACTATTGCATGTTTTGGGTCATTGCACATCATGCACGTTTGTATCCAATATCATGGGTTGATGGATGCATTTATGGCCCCCGCATAAAAGAAAAGATGAATGCATTTATGTAACAAGTACTTGGAGTAGTCGTATCTAAATGATATTGCCAACGACGTGGGTTTATGGCTTAGAGTTTAGGGTATAACCACTCTTTTCTTTTCATTTGCCCGTATTCCATTCGGAATTATAATCGTCTAGCCACTCATCCTGAGAAAACAAATATAGTCGCCTAGCTCCTGGGGCCTCGGCGCTATTTGGAGCTTGCTTCCTCCCTACTGCAGGCAAAGGGATCTAGTCGGCTGTACGTTAGACTTCCCCACCCTCTTGAAGATTTTGGATGCTATAAACGAGAAACACCTTTAGGAATCGGTTCGATTCAGATTATGTAACTTTCAGAATGATCATATTATACGTCACCTAATTTGGACTCGCCGATAAGGTTGTTGTAATTTTTTGAAGGTTGTATCTTCTTATGTGGCATGACTCTTCAGACTATTTCACCTTAAAGTAGTATATTGACGTAGACCTCCACCCCGCCCCTCACCCATCACGGCGGTTAATTGTTGATTTCTTATGGCGGAAAATATGTGAAATCAATAGCAAAATGATCCAATACTGTCTCATTTACTATGCATGTGGATGTGGGAGAAAAAACTTTATGCTCTTGCGTCGACTTTTACATGTAGCCATGTATGGCAAGGAGATTGAGACGGAGTGAGGCTGAAATTGTACGCGAGAGAGATCTTCGATCATGGAAAACCATGGGCCGTGGAAAGATCTGAATGTTTTGACACGGTTAGAAAATGTATCGACCACGCCACGAAAACTAAAAACTCATGAAACATTAAAGGACAAATTAGACTGAATGCAGTTTTCACAATATATGTGGACAAATTTCTAACCGTGTCAAAACAAGATTTTCGATAGATCGATGGACAGCACTTGGTCAACGTGCATGGCACGTAGCTATATTCCCGGTGCAAATAATACAATATCTCTGTGACTCTGTCCCTCGGAAGTCATCACTCGCATAACATAACATGATTGCTTTTCTGGTTCGGTGCAAATCATATTACTCGCTTTTGCCAGCAGAAACTTGCTTTCCTTTTTGGGTCTAAAAACTGCTGAGGCCTCCTTTGGTTCATAGGATTGGAAAATCATAGAAATAGACAAGTCATAGGAAATGAGATGACATGCATCTCAAATCCTATGCATAGGAATTGAAAAGGAGATACTCTTTGATTCACATCATAGGATTTTTTTCATTGAATCTAGGCTAATGTTTATTTTCCTACGAAATGTGAAGGATAGGAAGAATTCCTCCATAGGAATAAGATTTCATTCCTACAAACCAAAGAGCTCTGAAGGAATTTTTCCTATAGAAATCCTATTCTATAAAATTCCTACAAACCTAAAGAGGCCTAAAACTTGTTCGGATTGTAGACTTGAGCTTTCGTAGTACACGTATACAACCATTAATACGCACGAAGCGTGTGAAACTTGTAGTGGCTTGCAAGCAAGCATCGATCATCTGTATCTCCATCCCTGTCTCATGTATCATCGATCTCCTTCGCGTCGCTTGCTCATCAATGCACATATATCTAAGGCCGGCCCGCCCGATCAAACTTCGGAACGGGAAACTCACATGCTCCAGCTGTGCAAATTAAGCTGTGAAATCAAATTTTATATGTAGACTAAAGAAAATGAAGGGAGTATATCCCAAAGGCATAGTTCGTATCCCAAAGGCACAGACAGTTGCTAGCATTGGTCAAAGACGTTTCATGTTCGAATTGAGGAGCGTGACTCCCAATTTCATTCAATAGGTCAAGGTCGTGGTGTTCATTTTAATTTATAGTCTCGGCTCCTTCTTTGCTACTCCCTCAGTTTTTTTTTAGTTTGCATATAAGGTTTGGTCAAAGTTAATCTTTGTACAGTTTGACTAACTTTATATTAAAAAATATAAACATTCATAATATGAAATCAATATTATCAGATGCACAATAAAATGTATTTTATACTATGTAGTTTTAGTATTTTATATATTTATATATTTTTATACAAATTTAGTCAAACTTTATGTAGTTTGACTTTGACCAAATTTCATATGCGAAGTAAAAAGAAACGGAGAAAGTACTCTTTTTAGCCAAAAACGGAAAAGTGGGCACTGCGAAGAAAGCAGACCACTTTGCCACTGGAGGTTGCCCGGGAGGAAATTAATTCAATAATTGCATCATTGTTGAGGGAAAACAGCTGCATCGTTAACTAAGAGCATCTACACCCGGGCGCTTTAAACCCGTCTTATACGCCCGGGCAAACTGCCCAGTCACTAACCGATCATGTTTTTGTCTAAGTTTTTGTGACTTAGACGGCTCACTTAAACGGGCCTTAAATGCTCGGATTGAGCGGCACCCTCATATCCAGCCCAAATAAATGACGGATATGGGGGCGCATGGGCACGTCCGTCACGTAGGACTGACTGAGAGGTCCCACGCGGACTCGTCCGAAAACCTGGCGATCAGGTTGGACGCCTCATCCGTCGCCGCGGTGTGAACGACGAATGGCGCCGCTCTGGCTCGCCGCCCGAGAGGAAATCGGTCTATTTAACCCGGCCGAAGTCCCACAACCCTAGTCCATCCACCTCCCCTCTTTTCGCGTCGCCAGTCCGAGCCCATCCACATCCACTTCCTCCCTCTCCTGCTCCGGCGCTCTGCCATGGTCCGGAGTAAGATCACCTACTACGCAATGCTCACGCCGGAGGTTCGCGCCGAGATCCAGCAGGAGATTCGGGCGAGACAAACTATGCGCGCAGCCCACGTTGTTGTCGGGCTGTCTCCGGACTCGCCGGAGCCAGAGGAGGACCAACCGGGGGAAGAGGAGGAGGAGAAGCTGGTGCCGATGAAGGCCGAGGATGCGGAGGAGCCGAAGAAGCTGTTGTCGAGTTTCAACATGGAGCAGGCAGAGGCGGAGTTCGCCGTCGCCCAGTCTGACGAGATGACGGAGCAACAGACCATCCTGGAGTAAGGCCAACCGGGCATTCAGGTTAGAGCGCCCAGTTTTTATCCGACAGCCGAGGGCGTTAGGGAGGGGGATACGGCGGCCCAAAACACATTAAGGAATCGGTTGGACGGCCGAGAATGCGTGAGCTTGAGAGCGTCTATAGCGTGCTTGGTTTCTTGTTTTAGGATAGGTCAAGGTCGTGGTGCATTCTTATTTACAGTCTCGCCTTCTTCTTTGCTAGTACTCTTTTTAGCCAAAAACGGAAAAGTGGGTACTGCGAAAAAGCAGACCACTTTGCCACTGGAGGTTGGCCCTGAGGGAAATTAATTCAATAATTGCATCATTGTTGAGGGAAATCAGCTACTCCTAGATTAAAAGCTACTAGTAGTGCTGAATAATTACTATTCGTTCCACACAGTTACTCTAGATGATGGATGCTGAGATACGAAGCGAAGCTGTGTCTTGCAAGTGCGATCGACCTACTCCCTCCGTTCGAAATTACTTATCTCAGAAATGGATGTATCTAGATGTAGCTGGTAGGAGCACCGTGGCATATACTGCAGGTAGGTGCGTCGTGCCGACCACCGCCCACGGTGCAAAAGGTGCCGGTACCGATCATGGCCCGGTCGGCGCATGTATAGGTCACCCTCAGCTTCTGCTTTGGCACGTTTTGCTTTTGAGTTTTGATGCACCGACGCGGACGGAACCGCGTGAAGCACGCCTCTCGCGGCGGCAACAGTGCCAGCCCCAGGTCTGTCTCACGCGTGCACTGCTGGTCTGGGTGTGCCGGACTGGTCCAACGGCGGAGAAGAGAAGCCAACTTGGCCACTCCCACATCAATCGAGCACAGGCCCTTAATCCGGCTGACCTTGCCCAAGCCCAAGCCAGAGCCAAGGCCATGGGTCGTTCAGGTTACCGCGGCGTCCATGCGTGGTTTTCGACCTCGACGAAAACGTACGCGGCGGCACGCACACGGCAATCCCGCCGCCGCCGTCACGAATTATTGGACGGCGAGACGGACGTGCATGATGCAGCCGCCAGATGCAAAACCAATGGCTCAGTTCGTTCCCGTGCACCTCTGCTCTTCTGTTTATGAATATAAGAGACGTGGTTTTGTAGTTGAAATTATATGGTAGAACATGCAGCCCAGACCGACCGATGGTTTGCGATAATCTTTAGCTGGCTGCACTGGGAGTAGCTGTTGGCCGGATAGGCCAAATGTTAGAGAGAGCGATCCATCTATCCTCGGGTCAAATCACACGTCCAAATACAACGGCTCGCAGCGGAAGTCTCTCCACAGACAGGACCGGGTAGTGCGACTAGTGAGGGGGACGGGCCGGAAGACGTCGGGACAAACAAACAAACAATGCAAGCGGCTAGAACGGCTAGAACGGCCTCGCACACTGTCGCATTGGTTACTAGCCGGCGGGTGGTGCCGATACGTACGGCGCACATGCAATGCGAGCGGCGTATCCTTACCAGACCGATCGGGACGTCTACGGCCCCGGTCTGATAAGCCGTCTGAGTGTTCGAAATGATGCCACTCAAAGTTGGCACGCCTCTCTACTGTACGTAACCTGCATTGCAGTCTGCCTCCGACGACGACGGCGGTCGTGATTTGTGTATTGATTTTCCTTCCTCGTCAATCAATCCGTGGTGGATGCGTGCGTACGTCTTGTGTACAAAGGCCAGCGTATCACAGCACGTCCAACGCAGTCGATGTCAAGTGTGGTCCGAGAGCGACACAGATGGACGGCCACAATGCCGGCGCACGCATCTGATGGATCAGACCGCCACGCTTCGCGCACATCCTGTGCTAAGCTTTTACTTCGGCCGCGGCCTCTTCTTCCTCATTTTGGCGGGAAAACTTCCCGTCGTCGTAGCACCTCCTCGATTCTATCCTAATCCAAAACTTCGTACCGAACCCTAAATGAAATGCCTATACTACTACAAATAATCCCACGTGTTCATTTTTTCTACTAAGAAAATAAATCGTTGTCACAAACTTGTTCAAGCTAAAGATCACATGATTTGGACACTGATACGGTGGTCGGTGTCAACGCAAATCGCAAGAGGATGCCTGCGCGAGCCATTAGTGCAATCACTGTCGCGCGGTACCAATGTGTACGACTGCAAGGTACGTACACAAGCTAGTACAGCCACACTACTATGCGAGACTCAGGCGAGAATCCGACGAACTTCTCTAGGTGACTTAAAACTAGTGACTTATAAGTCACGCCTGTTTGGTTGTCATTTGATTTATAAGTCATCTGATCACACCTTTTCACCTTATTTTCTTATGTAAAGATAGTGGGACTCACGCAAAAAGGGGTGACTTATAAGTTTTAAGTTGAGTCAATTACACCGGTGGTGCTAGAACTTGACGTGAACGGACACTTTGATGCTAGAAGTTGCGGCATACATCAAAATGGTGCAAAAACTTGGCTTCAACCTGCAAATACGGTGCAACTCTCATTTGTATACGGTTGTGACGGTGATGAGGCATGACACCGTGGCATAGGGCCCACCGTCAATGACTGCATGGTGAAAACTGGAAGTGTGGCGTGCTATTTTTGCAAAAAAAAAACCTGTGTTTTTTCTCACGAAAAGGCCCTGACAAGTGTGTGGCATCCAGTCGGTCCCACTTGTTAGTGGAACATCACAAAGTTTATATTCGAATGAAAAATATGCCGCCAATGGATTCGTGCCGGTGACCTCGGCCCAAACTGCGTGCGCAGCTAACCATCAGCCCAGAGCTCAACATGACATAGAAGCATACACACATTTTATATCTTGGAATTAAGTAACATAACTCAAGAATTTTAATCCTACAAAGGTTTACGCCCATGGGGTTTCGAGCCAGCTACCAAAGTAAAACAATTAGGAGAGCGTGCCACAGCAACTATGTACTCTCATGTGTAAATATAATTGTTACAATTTATGTCTATAATAGTACGTGCTCTTGGGCTACAATTTATGCTATTTTTTCACTTTTCAAAAGTTGTAATGTAGATTGTAAGTGTAAATAATATACATATAAATACAATATATTAGACTAAAACAATGCTCATCTATTAATTTTTAAAAATCCATCAAATTAGATGATGATTAATTGTATAATTACAAAGTTTTGCATATTAAATAAGATATGAAGTAATTTTAGAAAATATGTGTATCTAAAAAAATTATCATATCAGTTCAAAAAATTTACAATTTTTTTAATAAAATATTCATGTTGTATATAAAATTGTGCAAGCTTTAATGTTTTTATGTTTTTTTAAGTGTTCATGCATTTTAATAAAATTTGTGTATTTTCTAAAAACAGGTTATTTATTTTTAAATCAATATAAATATATGCGTAAAAAAACTAGTCTAGTATACCTCGGAGTACAATTTCTGGGTACACTTGACAGGGGCGTTTACCTGAGAAAAAACGAAAAATAAAAAAAATGAGTTTTTTTTTGGCAAAAAGAGAACACGCGCCCAATCTGCACCATATGGTCACTGACAGCGGGCCCTACGCCATGCTGTCATGCCTCGTCATCTTCGCCGGCGTATACAAACGAGATTTGCACCGTATTTGCACGTTCAAACCAAGTTTTTGCACCACTTTAATGTATACCGCAAGTTCTAGCACTAAAGTGACCGTTTACGCCAAGTTCTAGCACCACCGCTGTAATTGACTCTTTTAAGTTAGGGTGGAGCAACTTATGACTTATAAGTTGGGGTGACTTATAAGTTAGGTCTGTTTGGCAAAATAAGTCACTTTTTTCATTTTTTGACTTATAAGTTAGTGACTTATTTGAAACCAAACAGGGCCTAAGTAACATCACCTACATAAGCACGTACATGGCTGTCACCCGCCGTCGCCGATTCCGATGAACAATACATCTGAGACCACGCCATCGAGCCACAAGGAAAAAGTATAGAAAAAGAACCAATTCAGACGAATAATTACCCGAACTGTGGCCGGTGGAACACGAATTTTGCCTACTTTCGTGATTCCATTACTCGCACTTAGATCCTAGGAGCCTCTGGTGAGGCTCTATCAAATTATTATTTTTTGAAACACGGCAAAAGATTTGCCACTTTCATTCATTAAGCAGAAGAGAGTTGCCCGATTGATTAATGGAAACCCGGGCAAAAACCGTTACAACACACGTCCTCAACAGGGCACCATCAACACACACCGACCCAGGGCCGCGCTCCAACCGAGCCGCCGGCTCCGTCACCCAAGCAACCCGTAGCCGACACCCTACTATCAAATTACCTTTGCACGTCATTTACCTTAGGCCCTATCTACCTCCTAGACATCATCCACCGCCTACGAATCACCGTTGACCGCGTGGAAGAAGGAAAAACAAGAGTGCGGAAGAGGGAGCAGAGACACTTCCACGTGCGATCTAGTTCGTTTGAGTAGTTGAGTTTAAGAGTTTGGTCAGCTGCACATTTTTTTTAACTTTTGAAATTTGGGAGTGAACTGCAAAAAAGTACAAAAAATGTGTGTGGCTTATATAAAAAACACCATTTCCCTAATAGTTTGGAGAAACAGCCAAAAACACTAAATGCTCGGTTGATCTCGTTTTGATGTGAAATCTGAAAGGGGGCCCCGCAGTTAGTGTCGACATGGCAACAAAAACTCACACTGTTTGACTATACTTCGCATATTAGCTTTTGCCTAAGTGAAACTTTATAAAGTTTGACCAAGTTTATCGAAAACAATCTAAACTTTTACTATAACAAATATATATGGAATACAAATATATTGAATGATGATTCTAACGGTATTGATTTAATATTGTGGGTGTTAATAAATTTTTATAAACTTGGTCAAAGTTTACAATTTTTTTTTTGAATATTCAATGTTTACAATGACTAGAGACAAAGCTAATATGTGAAGTAAAAGAAATGGAGGGGTATCTAACAATGAAGAAACTAAAACCGGAAAGCCGTGAAATAAAATCTAGAAGTTTTTTTTACAGCATTGATAGACGTGTATACGGAGCCACATAAATTCAAATCACAATTCGATCGATGCATAAACTCAAGCAACAAGAATGGTACTAGTACACAACATACTTGAACTTTGTACTATTGGGAATCACTGGCATTCGTTCTCCATAGCCTCTATAACAACTAATCGTGGGGAGATGGAGGTTGCTGGTAGCACGCGCGACAGCAGATGAGTACGGCCGCGGCAGCACTAACATGCGAGCACAAGGCATCGGATCCAGATCATAAATAACACAAATTTGGTAGATCGACCGACATGATGCATGCACTTGGTCAATCGTGTTGGACGTGATGTGCGTGTGTGCGTATTTGTGTGTGTGTGTGTGTGTGTGTGTGTGTGTGTGTGTGTGTGTGTGTGTCTACGTTATCTCTCTTACTATCTCCCTTGGAAGTCACTCAGACAGGTTTCCTCAGCAAAGTTTCCTGGTTCGGCCGGTGCAAATAACAGTCTCTTGTGCAATAGAAACTTGCTCCTTTTTTTTCTGTGCAAAAAAAAAAAGTGCTGAAACTTGTCGGGGTTGTAGCTAGACTCGGAGTGTTGGCACGTACAAACATTAACACGCCAAGTGTTGGAAACGTGTGAAACTTGGAGAAGCTTGCAAGCATGCATGTGTGGGTCATCTCCCCGGCCGCCTCGTAACATTGATCTTCTTGGCTTGTTCATCAATGCGCAGATATATTGGAAGGTACGGGAGGCCCTCAAGGAAAACGCGTGGATCCTCAAAATCAGGCCACCTGCGGTTGTTTCCACCGAACACGTAGCACAATTCTTCACCCTTTGGATGCTTCTGCATGAGGTGCATCTTGATGAGCTTGCTGAGGACGACATAGTATGAAAACACTCGGACTCTGGGCATTACTCTGCGGCCTCTGCTTACAGGGCACTTTTTTTGGGTTTGGTCCTCTCCCCCATGGACCATATGGTTTGGAAGCCTTGGGCCCCACCGAAGGTCAAGTTCTTTGCTTGGCTCGCACTGCAAGATAGAATTTGGACCGCTGATAGACTGGCTAAGCGGGCTTGGCCAAATTGTGGCCCCTGCCCCTTGTGCAGGGGAGTGCAAGAATGTGGAACACATCTATTCTTCAGATGTCGCTTCACGTTGAGGCTTTGGAATTTGGTTATTCAGAAATTTCTCATACACGACATGGACACGTCGGCGTGGAGCTCCTTCGACTCAGTCAAGACATGGTGGGCGAGCATGAGCGCCGTGGGCACCACCAACCGAAAAGCGAAGGCCTCGATCACCATGCTTGTGTCGTGGGTCATTTGGAATGAGAGAAACGCCAGAGTGTTCCGGCATAAGAGCAAGCCTCCGCCAACTCTACTCAACACCATCATCGACGAGGCAAACCTTTGGATCACCGCCGGGGCAAAGAAGTTAGGGTCTTTTCTATTGCGAGAATAATTGTCATGCCGTATTCTGGATGCGTGTTGTAACAAACTCTCCTCTCCTTATTTAATATATGAGGCAAATCTTTTGCCTCCGTTTAAAAAAAAAATGCGCAGATATATGTCAATGTCCGGCCGGTCGAACTGCGTACGTAGCAAGAAACCCACACGCACGCACAGCCGGCCTGTAGCTGTCTAAGGTACATACGAGTAGTTCAGTTGTGCATAGCTGTGAAAACATGCGGTACAGAAGCCAGCACGAAACTGGTAGCTCTCTTCTCCACTGCAGATTATAATGTCCGAAAGCCACGGCTTGCTCCAGGTCAAAGAAAAGACGTGATCTTCAATTCGATTGTTTTTTCAGCTCCTTTTTGTTCCATGCCTCATCGGCATTTTGCTACTGGAAGTTTGCTCGGAGGAATTTAATTGCGTCGCTGTTGAGGAAAAGCAGGTGGATCACTTGCTAGAGCAAAAGCTAGTGCTAAAGAATAGTCGTTCCCATGGTCACTCTGGACAGATGCTGAGAAACGAAGAGCGAATCTGTGTCGTGCATATTCTGCAGCGAGCTACGTCGTGCGGAGCACCGTGGGAGAATGGAGGTGCAAAAAGTGCCGGTGCGGATCATGGCCCCGTCGGCGCATCTAATCAGATTGCCATTGTTGCCGACCCATGATCAAGCCATTACCACCACGGCCATGCGTGGTTTTCTCAACGGAAAAGTACGCGCTCGCGCACACGGCACGCGACGCGGGCAGGAATGTTTCTTCTGATGCACATGCAGCCGCCAGATGCAAACCAAGGGGTGAGCTTCTTCTGATGCACATGCACCCCGGTTTTTCCAGATAAAACATGCACCCCAGTTTACCATCTGCCTAGCCGACCCATGCTTGGCGCGAATCTTCCGCCGGGGCAGTAGCACTGGTCAGGACCGGCCAAACTTAAAGGATGACTACCCGACCTAGCTGTCTCGCGTGCGGTCAGATCAAATGTCTAAAATACAGCGGGGCACACAGCGAAAGTTTCGCAAGTTTTTAACTCGAGAAGAGAAGAAAGATGGCGAGTGATGACGATGGGGCGGAAGACGGCGGGCACATCGTGACAAACAAACGCGGACGAGACGTCGCGGAGAGAGACCAGCCGCAACGATTTTGATCACTGGGCAAACGCGGATAGGACCAAACGGCCGCTCGCTTTGCCGTGTTAGAAAGGATAGCGAGGGATTGATGGAATCCACCATGATGTTTTGCTTGAGTCTCATGAACGTATATATAAAAATATATGACCATCTTACAGTATAGTATAAGTTAGAACAAATCGTAGTCTTTCTGTATTTCCAAAACAATCACGTTACTCAACATGCTGGGTATGAGATCCTGGAAGAAGAATAAGTGCAGCCTTTCGGTGCTCCGGAAGCCGGATTTAGACATACTCTAGTGGATCACGATCGGGAGGACGTGATCCAGCTAAAGCTAGCGCGTACTTGTTTTAGATGGTCTTGCTCGCCCAGCTAGGAGAAAAGATATCCCACATAGACATAGTATTGCAACATAATTTTATTTTTCCGTTCCCAGCTGTCTGGCCACTTTCACAGTGAAATTTGTTGGATTATGGATGGGCTTAGGCCTATATAAGATAATAATTTCTAGTTAATCTCTAAGGCCCATATATGTATACGTCAAGTGATGAAAAGTGTGGAAAATTTAGTCTCATACTGTTACTGTAAGAAGAGTGATACCTCTTTATAAGGGCTGCTTCATCACTTGCTATTGGGAGCTTGGGAAGAGGAGTTGTACACGCGCGCTCCTCCTCCTCCTCCGCCCGCCTCGCCACATCACGACGCGGGTTGCGGGAACGAGCCGAAGCTTAATTTTTCGCTCAGGAATGAATTAATTAATCAGGGATTAATTAACGAGTCGCTAACAGGTGCGCCACTGTCTGAGGCGTTGGACTGTGGGCTGACATGCATTCCCGGGATTCGTCGACTCCGTTCGCGGGTGTGCGACCCTTCTCCGGGAACGACGACTCCCTTCCCGGGAGTGCGTCGACTCGGTCGTCGGCCTCCGCCAGGCCCATGAATTTCTACCCGACGGGCTATATAAAAAGGCTCTGGCCAGTGGAGTCACCTAGTTCAGTTCACTCACTTACTCTCGCGTAAACCTAGCCATCATCTACTGTTCCTCACTCTGTGCTGTCTCCGGCGACCCCATCCCGACGACCGCTTGCACGGCTGGTCGGGAGAGCAGGTGTCTCCGAAACCCTGTCGTTCGAGATCCTGCCCGGGGGAATAGCAATAAAAGTTTTTGGGGAGCGTCTCGACGCGACTACTCCCGATCCATCCTCAACTCCGTCTGCCTCTGCTTCCACTACTTCCCCTGCATCGACACCATAGCCGACGACGCGCCACCAAGAAGAAAGCCACGGATGACGCCGAGGCGGCTGCCGCCGCCGCCGCGTTGGCCTGGCCAACCGGAGGGTATGATCTGTTCTTCCCTCGTTTACTCGTACTTGTACTAGTCATATATGTGCTGCTCATAGATGGTTCGCTTCTATGTTCTGTACCTGCTAGTATGCTTAGGTATAGCTATGAGATGCATACCTTTTATGCCATGCTTACTGTTTACTCGTGGATTAGTCTAATCGGAAAAGTGCTAATATTTCCAACAATCCAAAAACCTTATTATAGGCACTTTTCGATTCAAGGCTTTGTTGCTACTCTGAAACCGGAAAAGTTTATCGAGACACATTTTAAGCGTTGGCAGACTAAAACCACCTTGTGGCTCACAGCGATGAACGTGTTCTGGGTTGGTGGTGCGTCCCCAAGATAAAGGATTGCTCCGGAACATGAGAAGGCGTTTAGGGAGGCAACCACAATCTTTCTGGGAGTAGTTCTGAGTGTGATTGGAGACAAGCTGGTTGACGCATATATTCATATGCGGGTTGCCAAAAACTTGTGGGATGCGCTCGAAGTCAAATTCGGCGCAACCGATGCTGGCAGTGAGCTGTATGCCATGGAGGAGTTCCATGATTACAGTATGGTTGATAACCGTCCTGTATTGGACCAGGCTCATGAGATATAGTGCATTGCTAAGGAGCTGGAGCTCCTGAAGTGTGAGTTACTGGACAAGTTCGTCGCGGGTTGCATTATTGCAAAACTCCCTCCTAGTTGGAGGAACTTTGCTACTTCTCTTAAGCAATTGAGACGTGAATTCTCTGTCGAGGATGTCATCGGTCATCTCAGTGTTGAGCAGAACTCGACAGCAAAGGACTCACATGTGAAAGGGGCAGAGGGTTCTTCTAGCGCCAATATGGTGCAGAAGAACATCCACGAGTTCAAGGGAAAGAACTCTGTCTAGCAGAATACTACCTTTAAGAAGAAGGGTAAGAAGAAAGACAGAAAGAGAGATGGTTGATTTACTTGTGGTTCAGAGGAATATTGGGCAAACAAGTGCCCAAACAAGTACAAGAAGCCAACACATGACTCCAAGTCTGTGAATGTAACTTTGAACAACAATGATGCGGCATCTGGGTATGGTAATCTGTTTACCATACTTTCAGTTTGTCAGTCCACCGATTAGTGGGTTGACACTGGGGCCAATATTCATGTGTGTGCTGATGTGTCTTTGTTTTCTTCTTACCATGTCGCACGAGATTGTTCCTTCCTGATGGGGTATGGCTCGCATGCTTCTGTTTATGGTGTTGGCACGATAGATATGAAGTTTACTTCGGAAAAGATCGTGCAACTGAAGAACGTGCAGCATGTCCCTGCCATAAAGAAGAATCTGGTTAGTGGGTCCCTTCTACGTAAAGAAGGGTTTAAGTTAGTATTTGAGTCTAACAAAGTAGTCGTATCTCGGTATGGACTATTTGTTGGAAAAGGATATGATTGTGGTGCTTTGTTCCGCCTTTTCCCGGAGAATTTCTGTAATAAAGTCATGAACCAAATTCATTCTAATGTGAACGAATCTGAGGTTTGGCATTCACGTCTTTGTCACATAAATTTCGGTTGTATGGCACGGCTAGCTAAAATGGACCTAATCCCATGTTTCACTTTAGCCAAAGGCTCTAAGTGTCATGCGTGTGTGCAAGCTAAGCAACCTCGTAAGCCTCACAAGCTTGCAAAGGAGAGACACCTGGCACCATTAGAGCTCATACATTCAGATCTCTGTGAGATGAATGGTGTGTTGACTAAAGGTGGAAAGAAATACTTCATGACTCTGATTGATGATTCCACTAGATTCTGCTATGCGTATTTGTTAAATACTAAGGATGAGGCTCTACGCTATTTTAAAGTCTATAAGGCTGAAGTTGAGAACCAACTTGAGAAGAAAATAAAACGAGTCCGGTCTGATCATGGTGGAGAGTACTTTTCTAATGAGTTTGATTTATTCTGTGCGGAACATGGTATTATTCATGAGAGGACGCCTCCCTATTCACCCCAGTCAAACGGGGTTGCCGAACGGAAAAACTGTACTCTAACTGATTTGGTTAACGCCATGTTAGATACATCGGGTTTATCCAAGGCATGGTGGGGGAGGTTGTATTGCATCATGTCAAGTCCTGGATAAAGTTCCCATAAAGGATAATTAGACTACTCCCTATGAGCAATGGGAAAAGAAAAGAACTACACTCTCTTACTTGCGCACTTGGGGCTGTTTGGCGAAACTCAACATGTCGATAACCAAAAAGCGCAAGTTGGGACCAAAGACAGTGGACTGCGTTTTTCTTGGCTATGCCAAGCATAGCGTTAGCTATAGATTTCTAGTAGTGAAATCTGATGTACACGACGTGAAGATCGGTACGATCATGGAGTCTAGGGATGCTACATTCGTTGAGGATATTTTCCCCATGAGAGATATGCAAAGCACTTCTAGACTAGAATCTGATGAGACTCCTAAACCTGCTATTCCGATGGAATATTATGAACATAAAAGTGATAAGAATTCCACGGAGGATGACGAGGAAGCTCCTATTAGGAGCAAGAGACAGAGGACTGCAAAATCCTTTGGTGATGATTTCCTCGTGTACCTCGTGGATGATGATACTCCCAATTCCATTTCAGAAGCTTATGCATCTCCAGATGCTGACTACTGGAAGGATGCGGTCTGCAGCGAGATGGATTCCATCTTGGCTAACGAGACATGGGAAATCGCTGATCGTCCTGATGGTTGTCAACCATTGAGATGTAAGTGGGTGTTCAAGAACAAGCTTAGGGTCGATGGTACTGTTGAGAAGTACAAGGCTAGGCTTGTGGCTAAGGGTTATACCCAGAAAGGAGAAGAGGATTTCTTCGACACTTACTCACATGTGGCTAGACTGACAACCATTCGAGTGTTACTCGCTTTGGCTGCCTCGCATGGTCTTCTCGTTCACCAGATGGACGTTAAGACAGCCTTCCTTAATAGAGAGCTAGAAGACGAAATTTACATGCAACAGCTAGATGGCTTTATAGTAAATGGTCAGGAAAGAAAGGTGTGCAAGCTAGTGAAATCCTTGTATGGCCTGAAACAAGCGCCTAAGCAATGGCACGAGAAGTTCAACACTACTCTAACATCTGCTGGCTTTGTTGTGAATGAAGCTGACAAATGTGTATACTATCGCTAAGATGGGGGTGAAGGAGTTATACTGTGTCTGTATGTCGATGACATACTGATATTTGGGACCCACCTCAAAGTTATTGAGGAGGTCAAGACTTTTCTATCTCATAACTTTGAGATGAAAGACCTGGGGTGTGGGTGATGTTATATTGAACATCAATCTACTCAGAAATTCTGAGGGTGGAATTACACTTTTGCAATCCCACTATGTTGAGAAGATTTTGAGCCGGTTTGGATATTCGGACTGCAAACCTTCAGCAACACCATATGATCCCAGCGCACGGATTCGAAAATTCGAAGGCACGGCTATAGATCAATTGAGATATTCTCAAGTGGTTGGTTCACTGATGTACCTAGCATGTGCTACTCGTCCTGGCATCTCATTTGCTGTGTGCAAACTGAGCCGGTTTGTTTCCAATCCGGGAGATGTGCATTGGCATGCTGTTGAGCGAGTGATGCGTTATTTGCAAGATACTGCGAACTATGTAATTCACTATTCTGGGTACCCGACGGTACTTAAGGGGTATATTGATTCGAATTGGATATCTGATGCTGATGAGATGAAAGCCACAAGTGGACATGTCTTCACACTTGGTGGTGGTGCTGTTTCTTGGAAGTCTTGCAAGGAGACGATCTTAACCAGATCGACTATGGAAGCAAAACTTACAACATTAGAAACATCATGCGTCGAAGCAGAATGGCTTCGAGAGTTTTTGATGGATTTGCATGTGGTTGATAAACCAGTGCCGAGTGTCCTTATGAACTGTCACAGTCAAACGGTGATTGCCAAGGCTAAGAGTTCAAAGAAAAACATGAAATCCACAAAGCACATAAGAAGAAGATTGAAATCTGTCAGAAAATCAAGAAACTCCGGAGTGATAACGCAAGATTATATCCAGACAACTAAGAATCTGGAAGACCCTTTTACGAAAGGGCTATCACGGATTGTGATAGAAAATGCATCGAGGGAGATGGGTACGAGACCCTCGTAAGTTGCCATGGGGGTAACCCAACCTATGTGATCGGAGATCCTATGAATTAGGACCTCGGAAAACAATCCAGTGATCAACTGAGGAGAGTATCCTTAATTAACCCACTCCGTTGGAGATGCATAATACTCTCAAGTCTGTAAGGCAGGCTGACTTTGTCTTAATGTGTTCCAAAGCTTATGTAAGCAAGATGCTAACCTACAGAGCATTCTTTGGAGGAACACACCTATGTGAGCCCGACTGCTGGTCACAGTATATGAGATTGGGTAATCTCTAGTAAGCTCATGAGAAGGAACGGAGTATGGCCAATGAGCTCCACCCGTGGGGTTTATCCTTCGGCAGCCACGTATTAGCTGACAATAGGCGAAACTTCTACACGCCAAACTGACAATTCAAGGCATTGTCCATTGTTCAGTTGTGAAGAAGTCTAATCCTATTGCTCTAGGTGGAAGTTCAACATAACAGTCTTCACTGAAAATTCTGGTATAGCAAACATTGTTTGAAACAGTTGACAAACTTATGTGCCTCGAGATCTGGTGGGGGATTGTTGGATTATGGATGGGCTTAGGCCCATATAAGACAATAATCCCTAGTTAATCTCTAAGGCCCATGCATGTGTACGGCAAGTGGTGGGAAGTGTGGGAAGTTTAGTCCCATACTGCTACAGTAAGAAGAGTCAGACCTCTTTATAGGGGTTGATCCATCACTTACTATTGGGAGCTTGGGAAGAGGAGTTGTACACACGCGCTCCTCCTCCTCCGCCGCCCGCCTCGTCTCGTCACGACGCGCGCGCACCGCGGGTTGTGGAAATGAGCCGACCCGAAGCTTATTTTTGCCGCTCAGGGATGAATTAATTAATCAGAGATTAATTAACGAGTCTCTAACAGATGGACCACTGTCCGAGACGTTGGACTGTGGGCTGACATGCATTTCCGGGATTCGTCGACTCCGTTTGCGGGTGTGCGACCCTTCTCTGGGAAAGACGACTCCCTTCCCGGGAGTGCGTCGGCTCGGTCGTGGGCCTCCGCCAGGCCCATGACTTTCTACCCGACGGACTATATAAGAAGGCTCTCGCCAGTGGAGTGACCTAATTCAGTTCACTCACTCCCTCTCGCGTAAACCTAGCCGTCATCTATTGTTCCTCACTTTGTGTTGTCTACGGCGATCCCATCCCGACGACCGCGTGCACGGCTGGTCGGAAGAGCAGGTGCCTCCGAAATCCTGTCGTTCGAGATCCTGCCCGGGAGAACGACAATAAGGTTTCTGTGGAGCGTCTCGACGCGACTGCTCCCGACCCGTCCCCAACTCCTTCCGCCTCTGCTTCCACTACTTCCCTTGCATCGACACCATGACCGACGACGACGCCGCCAAGAAGAAAGCCACGAACGACGCCGAGGCGGCTACTGCCGCCGCCGCGTTGGCCTGGCCAACCGGAGGGTATGATCTGTTCATCCCTCGTTTACTCGTACTTGTACTAGCCGTACATGTGCTGCTCATAGATGGTTCGTTTCTATGTTCTGTACGTGCTAGTATGCTTAGGTATAGCTATAAGATTTATACCTTTTATGCCATGCTTATTGTTTACTCGTGGATTAGTTTAATTGGAAAAGTGCTAATATTTCCAACAAAATTCACATTTTCTTTTAGTGCAACACATACCGTATGTTTCTTTTGTTGTTGAGGATGCAGCAGATATATGTTGATGTAATGGCAATAGACCCACGCACGCATCACACGTCCACTCCAGCGCAGAAACTGACGGAGACAACGAATGGATCCAAAAACTTTTGTGCGGCGAGCATTTGGATATTTTTGAAACAAGCGACTATTAGGATATGACATGAACCCTAGCTAGCGAAGTCATTTTCTTTAGATATAGATATAGTACGAGTGAGCAATGCAGTTCTCGCGATAAGGCCACCCCTTTGAGCGCTCCAATAGTCGCATTCCATCATAATTAAATTGGTTGACAAAGCTCCTGCGTTGTTCTCGATCGATCGCCGCCAGACAGGAACCAGAGTGGTGAATAGATGTGAGCACGAAGGAGAGATAGTACCAATCACCCAGCAGCTACTCCTATTGGAGCGACCAAGAGAATCTCTCCACCACACGCAACCCTGTTTCATTAGTAGCCTTATAAACCGGTACCTACGGCAGCCCGCAGTGTCCGTCTGACCGCTAGAAGGTCATCGTGCACCGTCTCACTGACAGCGAGTTGGCCGGTGCACATGGCGCTCTTCTCTTCCCACCTTAGCTGCCGCTCGCGGATATCCTATCACACCGATCGGGACGTCTACGGCCCCGGTCTGATAAGCCGGCCGCTGTGAGCTGCATGTAGTACTTCTGCTACTATGTGCTGCAGTCTGCTTCCCATGAGGAAGACGGTGTTGGTTTGTACAGCTATTTCTTTCCTGATCAGTCCTTTCGTCCAAGATGATCGTCATCGTGTGTACGACAGGAGTACGTGGGTGTGTGTGGGCCGTGCATGTGCACCGTGACAAGGGAACTCCGATTTCTCTTGCCGACGTGTCGTGCGTGCTGTGCTGGAATCGTAGAAAATACGTACACCTAAACTTGATGCCTGACCAGCCATTGTTTTGTGCCCGGTCAGTGCAAATTTGCCATACAAATACGTACACCTAAATGATGTGCGTGCGTCTGTTGCCATCATCGCTCTGTATTGCGACCCGATCGAGCGGACAGCCCCCGCGTCGCCTAACCCTAGGCGACACGGGCGGCATCCGCCGCCCCTCCCCCTCGCACTCCTCCCCTCGTCGTCGTCGGCGGCCACCAACAGGCAAAGCCTCTGTCGTGGCGGCGTTGGCGGGGCCTCCTCTCGTGGCTCGGGAAAGCGCAGGTTTATTCTCAGAGGAGGTGTGAATGAGAGATTTTTTGAAATTCATCGATCAAACTTTGATGAATTTGACGAAGATCAAAATCGAGAAATAAAAGCACGAACGGAACTAAGTCAACACAGATACATGGCCGCACACGGCAATCCCGCGGCCGCCGTCACGAATGATTGCACGGCGAGACGAACGTGCATGATGCAGCCGCCAGATGCAAACCAAGGGCTCAGTTCGTTCCCATGCACCTCTGCTCTTTTGTTAGGATAGTATCTTCCCGCTGCTCGTGAATAAGAGACGTAGTTTTAGTTCTTAAATTATATAGTAGAACATGCAACCCAGAGCGACGGATGGTTTGCAAGAATCTTTAGCTGGCTGCACTGGGAGTAGCTCTTGCCCGGATCGGCCAAATTTTAGAGAGAGCGATCCATCCATCCTCCGGTCAAATCACACGTCCAAATACAACGGCTCACAGCGAAAGTCTCCCGAGTTTCTAACTCCACAGACAGGGTGCTACTACTGAGGGCCGGAAGACGGTGTGGATGTCGGGACAAACAAACAAGGAAAAAGTTCATTTTTAACTTTGAACTTGTAGAGGTTGGACGAAATGAACTACCAAGTTAAAATCCCAGTCGATTGCACCCTGAATTATGTATATCCGGTCTAGATCAAACCTTGACATCGTTTGAACTGAGATTCTTCTGGTGGGCCGGCCCGCTAGAGTTTTTTTTCTTTCAAAAACAAAAATTCCAAAGGGCGCACACCCTGCCCCCCCAATGGTCTGACCCACTTTACTTTATTTCTGTTAAAAAAATCAGTGCGCAGTGGTAGCTCGAACAGAAAATCACTTATTGTTGACTAAACTGGGCCGGCCCACCGACAGGCGCTGCGGGCGTTTCCTCCCCAATCCTGGTCATTCTTTACCACGTCTACAATCCCTGTTTGGAAAATGACCCGAAGGTTCGCTTTAGACCGGCATTGCAGAGTTCAAGGTGCAGTCGACCAGGATTCCGATTTGCGGGTTTGTTCCATCCAACCTCTACAAGTTCAAGGTTTGAAATGGACTTTTTCCAACAAACAAACGCGGACGAGATGTCGCGGAGTCGGACCGCGACGATTTGGCTCACCGAGCAGGAGCGCGCGGGCTCCCTTCCTTGGTACAAGAATAGAGGCCTTTCACTGCTCGATCGCAACTTAGCTTCCACAGACAAAGGAAGAAAAGCCGGAACAGACAAAGGAAGAAAAGCAAGCCACCGTCGTCGTCCTCGATCGCAACTTAGCTTCCAGCTCCAGAGGCCGTGGATGAAGACATTGAGGATGGTTGTGGAAGCGGAGACGAGGCTTGCTCGCCCAGCCAAAAATTCCTGGCGTCGCGGCCTACCTTACGTGTACAAGGATGTATCAGCGCACTTCTCATTAGTTTAATTTCCACGGCTAGTCATACTTGCACGTTGAAAATAAATATCCTTTCCATTCCATTCGAGTGCACATTCTAGCTACTAGCCGCAAGCCAGAATTGACAAGAGGCAACGAGTAAATCGCAAAACTCATACTCCGCTTACGATATGAGCCCTAGCTGGTGAGCGAAGTATGCAGTAGTTTTAGGATAAGACCTTTTTTTGTGTTTGATAAAAGAGAGTCTCCTCTCCGATTTCTATTAAGAGAAACCACCAAGTTTAGATAAGACTTAGTGAGTGGGAGACAAAAACAGCTCCTGAGCACTCCCAGGGTCGCCTTGTGTCATAATATATTGGTTGACAATGCTTTGGCGTTGTACTACGCGATCGATCGCCGCCGGACAGGAACCGGAGTAGAACATGTGAGCACGAAGGAGCGACGTACTGTACCAATCATCCAGCTATATATTCCTAATCGGGCGATCAAGCAATCTACTAGCCACACGCAACTCTGTTTGATTGTTAGCCTGAGCCAGTAAGCCAGCTGGGAATGTAAGTCTGACACTTACGTTGACGGCTAGCAGAACGGCCTCGCGCACTTGGTGCCGATCTTACCAGACCGATCGGGACGTCTACGGCCCCCGTCTGATAAGCCGTCTGAGTGTTCGAAATGGTGCCACTCAAAGTTAGCACGCCTCTGTAACCTGTGTCTGTGTGCACTCCGTACTGCAGTCTGCTTTCGACGACGACTGCGGTCCTGATTTGTGCCATTTTTCTTCCTGATCAATCCGTGGCCGATGCGTACGTGTGGTGTGCGGACCGTGCATGTGTCCCGTGATCAATAGAATTCCAGTTTCTCTTGTGCTGCTCTACGACTACGAGCACCCTCTTACGCTTCGGGCCATTGTTTTGTTTATTTTCCCTGTCTGTGCTAAATTGTACTCCAGTAATAGCAGCAGCACGTAGTGGTCCTGTAGATTTCCTTCGAGCACAGGGCCAGCGTATCACAGCACGTCATGTGAGCAGTGATCCAGTCGAGGTAAAGGAGGAAATCACTAATTTCTATCAAGCCCTTTACCAGTCACGAGGCTACAATCCGATGGAGGAGTTGTTGCAATGCGTACACCCGCGGGTCACCGGTGATATGAACTACATACTCGAGCGGGAGTACATGGCGGCCGAGGTAAAAACAGCGCTGTTTGACATGGCGCCTTCCAAAGCGCCAGGCGTGGACAGATTTACTGCAGGATTCTACCAACGACACTGGGATGTCGTTGGGGAGGAAATTACTTTGGCAATTTTGAGCTTTCTGAATGGTGGGGAGTTATCATTGGGGCTGAATGACACGGCAATCACTCTGATCCCCAAAGTCCATCATCCCAGAAAATCTCACAATACAGATCAATAGCTTTGTGCCCTGTCTTGTACAAAATCGCTGTCAAGACAGTGGCCAACCACCTTCGGCTCATCCTCGATGAGGTCATTGGGGAGGAACAAAGTGCTTTTGTTTCAGGCCGCTTAATTACGGACAATGTTCTAGTGGCCTATGAGTGCATTCATGCTATCACACGAAGAAAGAAGGGTAAGAATTTCAGTTGTGCCATCAAACTTGATATGCTTAAAGCATACAATCGCGTAGAATGGCATTATCTCGAAGCCATGTTGGCTAAACTGGGCTTCGGAGATCGCTTTACCAGCCTCATTATGAAGTGTGTTTCGTCAGTCAGATTCACCATCAAGCACTAGTAGAAAACGGAGCTTTAGCGCCGGTTCATAAGGGCCTTTAGTGCCGGTTCCATAACCGGCACTAAAGGGTGGGCACTAAAGGCCCCCCCACCCCCTTTAGTACCGGTTCGACACGAACCGGCGCTAAAGTGCCACCACGTGGCGTGAGCTCGCGCCCTGGTATGGGGGACCTTTAGTACCGGTTGGTGTTACCAACCGGTACTAAAGGTTTTTTTGAAATTTTTTTTGAAAATTTTGGAATTTTTTTTTGATTTTTAATTTTTTTGAATTATTTGATGATTTAGTCTCTAATCACCTCTCTTAATTTCTCAAGTATGGATCACTCATTCCAAATCATCTACGGTCACCCATCCCTCTCACTACTCCAGCCCGAGCACGCTTAACTTTCGGGTTCTATTCTCCTTCGTTTCCAAGTCTGCACTTGTTGTTTTCCTGACAATAGTAAGATGTCAATCCTATTAACTCTCAGGAGTTTAGCTTGAGCATGAAGTCACACATTTCACCGTTTGAGTTTGAAGCTATTATTCTAAATAACAGTAATTATTTAGTAACGCTAATATTTCTTGAATAAGTTTGACCATAGTTTGACCACAGTTTGACCATAGTTTGACCAGATTTGACCAAAATTCAAAAAATTGAAATAATTATTTAGTAACACTAATATTCTTGAATAATTATGTAGTAACATTAATACTTCTTGAATAAGTAGTTTGACCAGATTTAACCAAATTTTTTTGAACAAACTGAAATTTGACCATATCTTTTTTTTCCTTTTGGAATTTGAGGATTCTAAAAAATTCCAAACATGCCGTAGGCGGTCTCCATCGGATGCGGATTTTCGTGCTGAATTTTTGGATATATTATACGTTTTTTTCCAACATCGTATGCAAAAGTTATAGCCGTTTTACATTTTCCCTACACTTTTTGCAAAACATGTCCAAATTGTAATTTTTAAATTTTCCTAACTAGTAGATGTAGTAATATAACTACCTCTCAAAGGATTTTATTTTTTGAAGTTTTTATCATTTTTTTTATTTTTTCAGAACTGAAATGGCGACACACGGGGGGAGGGGGGTAGAGTTTGAAAATTCTCCTATAGTGCCGGTTTGTGTCACAAACCGATACTATAGGTCAGACCCCTTTAGTACCGGTTCATGGCATGAACCGGTACTAAAGGTTAGACCTTTAGTACCGGTTCGTGCCACGAACCGGTACTAAAGGTGATCGTGGGGCCCCGGCCTGAAGCCAGCCTGCCACCACCCCTTTAGTACCGATTCGTGCCACGAACCGGTACTAAAGGTTCAACACGAACCGGCATTAATGCAAATCCGTTCGAACCGGCACTAACGGTACCATTAGTACCGGGCCAAAATCAAACCGGCACTAATGTGCTTCACGTTTGACCCTTTTTCTACTAGTGAAGGTTAATGGAGAGTTGTTACCATATTTTACTCCATCTAGAGGGCTTCGACAAGGATGTCCAGTCTCTCCATATCTCTTCCTAATATGCGCCCAAGGCCTCACCTCCATGCTCAACAAATCGTTGTCACAAACTTGTGTTGGAAATATGCCCTAGAGGCAATAATAAAAGTATTATTATTATATTTCCTTGTTCATGATAATTGTCTTTTATTCATGCTATAACTGTATTATCCGGAAATCGTAATACACGTGTGAATACATAGACCACAATATGTCCCTAGTGAGCCTCTAGTTGACTAGCTCGTTATGTTCAACAGATAGTCATGGTTTCCTGGCTATGGACATTGGATGTCGTTGATAACGGGATCACATCATTAGGAGAATGATGTGATGGACAAGACCCAATCCTAAGCCTAGCACAAAGATCGTGTAGTTCGTATGCTAGAGCTTTGCCAATGTCAAGTATCTCTTCCTTTGACCATGAGATCGTGTAACTCCTGGATACCGTAGGAATGCTTTGGGTGTATCAAACGTCGCAACGTAACTGGGTGACTATAAAGGTGCACTACAGGTATCTCCAAAAGTATCTATTGTTTTATGCGGATCGAGACTGGGATTTGTCACTCCGTGTAAACGGAGAGGTATCTCTGGGCCCACTCGGTAGGACATCATCATATGCGCAATGTGACCAAGGAGTTGATCACGGGATGATGTGTTATGGAACGAGTAAAGTGACTTGCCGGTAACGAGATTGAACAAGGTATTGGATACCGACGATCGAGTCTCGGGCAAGTAACATACCGATAGACAAAGGGAATTGAATACGGGATTGATTAAGTCCTTGACATCGTGGTTCATCCGATGAGATCATCGTGGAACATGTGGGAGCCAACATGGGTATCCAGATCCCGCTGTTGGTTATTGACCAGAGAACGTCTCGGTCATGTCTGCATGTCTCCCGAACCCGTAGGGTCTACACACTTAAGGTTCGGTGACGCTAGGGTTATAAAGGAAGCTTGTATGTGGTTACCGAATGTTGTTCGGAGTCCCGGATGAGATCCCGGACGTCACGAGGAGTTCCGGAATGGTCCGGAGGTAAAGATTTATATATAGGAAGTCCTGTTTCGGCCATCGGGACAAGTTTTGGGGTCATCGGTATTGTACCGGGACCACCGGAAGGGTCCCGGGGGTCCACCGGGTGGGGCCACCTATCCCGGAGGGTCCCATGGGCTGAAGTGGGAAGGGATCCAGCCCAAAGTGGGCTGGGGCGCCACTTCCCTCATGGCCCATGCGCCTAGGGTCAAAGGGGAACCCTAAGGAAGAGTCCTAGGAGGGGAAGGCACCTCCTAGGTGCCTTGGGGGGAGGGAATCCTCCCTTGGCCGCCGCCCCTTTCCCATCTAGGGCTGGCCGCACCCCTTGGGGGTGGGAAACCCTAAAGGGGGCGCAGCCCTCCCCTCCCCCTATATATATTGAGGCATGGGGCTGCCCATAACACGCGATTTGATCTCTCGTTGGTGCAGCCCTGCCCCTCTCCCTCCTCCTCTTCTCCCATGGTGCTCGGTGAAGCCCTGCAGGATTGCCACGCTCCTCCATCACCACCACGCCGTTGTGCTGCTGTTGGATGGAGTCTTCCTCAACCTCTCCCTCTCTCCTTGCTGGATCAAGGCGTGGGAGACGTCACCGGGCTGTACGTGTGTTGAACGCGGAGGTGCCGTCCGTTCGGCACTTGATCATCGGTGATCTGAATCACGACGAGTACGACTCCATCAACCCCGTTCACTTGAACGCTTCCGCTTAGCGATCTACAAGGGTATGTAGATGCACTCTCCTTTCTACTCGTTGCTGGTCTCTCCATAGATAGATCTTGGTGTTACGTAGGAAATTTTTTGAATTTCTGCTACGTTCCCCAACAGTGGCATCATGAGCTAGGTCTATTGCGTAGATTCTTTGCACGAGTAGAACACAAAGTAGTTGTGGGCGTTGATGTTGTTCAATATGCTTACCGTTACTAGTCCAATCTTGTTTCGACGGTATTGTGGGATGAAGCGGCCCGGACCGACCTTACACGTACTCTTACGTGAGACAGGTTCCACCGATTGACATGCACTTGGTGCATAAGGTGGCTAGCGGGTGCCAGTCTCTCCCACTTTAGTCGGAACGGATTCGATGAAAAGGGTCCTTGTGAAGGGTAAATAGCAATTGGCATATCACGTTGTGGTCTTGCGTAGGTAAGAAACGTTCTTGCTAGAAACCCTTAGCAGCCACGTAAAACATGCAAACAACAATTAGAGGACGTCTAACTTGTTTTTGCAGGGTATGCTATGTGATGTGATATGGCCAAGAAGAATGTGATGAATGATATGTGATGTATGAGATTGATCATGTTCTTGTAATAGGATTCACGACTTGCATGTCGATGAGTATGACAACCGGCAGGAGCCATAGGAGTTGTCTTTATTTTTTGTATGACCTGCGTGTCATTGAAGAACGCCATGTAACTTACTTTACTTTATTGCTAAACGCGTTAGCCATAGAAGTAGAAGTAGTCATTGGCGTGACAACTTCATGAAGACACGATGATGGAGATCATGATGATGGAGATCATGGTGTCATGCCGGTGACAAGATGATCATGGAGCCCCGAAGATGAAGATCAAAGGAGCTATATGATATTGGCCATATCATGTCACTACTCTATTTGATTGCATGTGATGTTTATCATGTTTATGCATCTTGTTTACTTAGGACGACGGTAGTAAATAAGATGATCCCTTACAAAATTTCAAGAAGTGTTCTCCCCTAACTGTGCACCGTTGCTATAGTTCGTCGCTTCTAAGCACCACATGATGATCGGGTGTGATGGATTCTTACGTTCACATACAACGGGTGTAAGACAGTTTTACACAGCGAAAACACTTAGGGTTAACTTGACGAGCCTAGCATGTGCAGACATGGCCTCGGAACACGGAGACCGAAAGGTCGAGCATGAGTCGTATGATAGATACGATCAACATGAAGATGTTCACCGATGATGACTAGTCCGTCTCACGTGATGATCGGACACGGCCTAGTTGACTCGGATCATGTGATCACTTAGATGACCAGAGGGATGTCTATCTAAGTGGGAGTTCATAAGATGAACTTAATTATCTTGAACATAGTCAAAAGACTCTTTGCAAATTATGTCGTAGCTCGCGCTATAGTTCTACTGTTTTAGATATGTTCCTAGAGAAAATTATAGTTGAAAGTTGATAGTAGCGATTATGCGATCAGTAGAAAGCTTATGTCCTTAATGCACTGCTCAGTGTGCCGAACCCCAAACGTCGTTTGTGGATGTTGCGAACATCGGACATACACGTTTTGATAACTACGTGATAGTTCAGTTAAGCGGTTTAGAGTTGAGGCACTAAAGACGTTTTTCAAAACATCGCGGAACATATGAGATGTTTCGAGGGCTGAAATTGGGATTTCAGGCTCGTGCCCACGTCAAGAGGTATGAGACCTCCGACAATTTTCTTAGCCTACAAATTAAGGGAGAAAAGCTCAATCGTTGAGCTTGTGCTCAGATTGTCTAAGTACAACAATCACTTTAATCGAGTGGGAGTTAATCTTCCAGATGAGATGGTGATGTTTCTCCAAAGTCATTGCCACCAAGCTGCTAGAGCTTCGTGATGAACTATAACATATCAAGGATAGATATGATGATCCTTGAGGTATTCGTGATGTTTGACACCGCGAAAGTAGAAATCAAGAAGGAGCATCAATTGTTGATGGTTGGTGAAACCACTAGTTTCAAGAAGGGCAAGGGCAAGAAGGGATCCTTCATGAAACGGCAAATCAGCTGCTGGACCAATGAAGAAACCCGAGGTTGAACCCAAACCCGAGACTAAGTGCTTCTGTAATAAGGGGAACAACCACTGGAGCAAGATTACCCTAGATACTTGGTAGATGAGAAGGCTGGCAAGGTCGATAGAAGTATATTGGATATACATTATGTTAATGTGTACTTTACTAGTACTCCTAGTAGCACCAGGGTATTAGATACCGGTTCGGCTGCTAAGTGTTAGTAACTCGAAATAAAAGCTACGGAATAAAACGGAGACTAGCTAAAGGTGAGCTGACGACATGTGTTGGAAGTGTTTCCAAGTTTGATGTGATCTAACATCGCACGCTCCCTCTACCATCAAGATTAGTATTAAACCTGAATAAGTGCTCTTGCACCTAAAGGAATGGTTTATTGAATTTTGATCGTAGGGATACACATTTTCATGCCAAAAGATATAAGATAGTAATGATAGTACCACTTACTTCTGGCACTGCCATGTAAGTCATAATGGTATAAAACGCATGAAGAAGCTCCATGTTGATGGATCTTTGGACTCACTCGTTTTAGAAAAGTTTGAGACATGCGAACCATGTCTATTGGTGTATACGCATGAAGAAAATCCATGCAGATGTATCGTTTGGACTCACTTGATTATGAATCACTTGAGATATGCAAATCATACCACATGGACAAGATGACTGAAAAGCCTCGTTTTCAGTAAGATGGAACAAGATAGCAACTTATTGGAAGTAACACATTTTGATGTGTGCAGTCGAATGAGTGCTGAGGCATGCAGTGAATATCATTATGTTCTTACTTCACAGATGATTCGAGTAAATGTTGAGTATATTTACTTGATGAAAACAAGTCTGAATTATTGAATGGTTCAAGTAATTTCAGAGTGAAGTAGCAGATCATTGTGACAAAAGGATAAAATGTCTATGATATGATCATAGAGATAAATATCTGAGTTACGAGTTTTGGCACACAATTAAGACATTGTGGAAATTGTTTCGCAATTAATACCGCCCGGAACACCATAATGTGATGGTGTGTCCGAACATCATAGTTACACCCTATTGGATATGGTGCGTACCATGATGTCTCTTATCGAATTACCACTATCGTTCATGGGTTAGGCATTAGAGACAACCACATTCACTTTAAATAGGGCACCACGTAATTCCGATGAGATGACACCGTATGAATTATGGTTTAGAGAAACCTAAAGTTGTCGTTTCTTAAAAGTTTGGGGCTGCGACGCTTATATGAAAAAGTTTCAGGTTGATAAGTTCGAACCCAAAGCGGATAAAATGCATCTTCATAGGAAACCCAAAACAGTTGGGTATACCTCCTGATTCAGATCCGAAAGCAATATGGATTGTTTCTAGAATCGGGTCCTTTCTCGAGGAAAAGTTTCTCTCGAAAGAATTGAGTGGGAGGATGGTGGAAACTTGATGAGGTTATTGAACCGTCTCTTCAACTAGTGTGTGGCAGGGCACAGGAAGTTGTTCCTGTGGCACCTACACCAATTGAAGTGGAAGCTTATGATAGTGATCATGAAGCTTCGGATCAAGTCACTACCGAACCTCGTAGGACGACAAGGACACGTACTACTTCGGAGTGGTAAGGTGATCCTGTCTTAAAGGTCATGTTGCTAGACAACAATGAACCTACGAGCTATGGAGAAGCGATGGTGGGCCCGAATTCTGACAAATGGTTAGAAGCCATGAAATCCGAGATGGTATCCATATATCAGAACAAAGCATGGACTTTGATGGACTTGCCCGATGATCGGCAATCCATTGAGATAAATGGATCTTTTAAGAAGAAGACGGACGTGGATGGTGATATCACCGTCTATGAAGCTCGACTTGTGGCGAAGAGTTTTTCACAAGTTCAAGGAGTTGACTACGATGAGATTTTCTCATCCGTAGCGATGCTTAAGTCCGTCGGAATCATGTTAGCATTAGCTGCATTTATGAAATCTGGCAGATGGATGTCAAAACGAGTTTCCTTACCAGTTTCTTAAGGAAAGGTTGTATGTAATACAATCAGAAAGGTTTTGTCGATCCTAAGGATGCTAAAAGGTATGCTAGCTCCAGCAATCCTTCTAAGGACTGGAGTGAGCATCTCGGAGTTGGAATGTATGCTTTGATGATGATCAAAGATTTTGGGTTTGTACAAAGTTTTATGAAAAACTTGTATTTCCAAAGAAGTGAGTGGGAGCACTATAGAATTTCTGATGAGTATATGTTGATCAGAAATGATGTAGAATTTCTAGAAAGCATATAGGGTTATTTGAAAGGTGTTTTTCAATAGAAAACCTGGATTAAGCTACTTGAACATTGAGCATCGAGATCTATAAGGATAGATCAAAATACTTAATAATACTTTCAAATGAGCACATACCTTGACATGATCTTGAAAGTATTCAAGATAGGATCAGTCAAAGAAGAAGTTCTTGCCTGAGTTGTAAGGTACGAAGTTAAGACTTAAAGCTCGACCATGGCAGAATAGAAAGGACGAAGGTCGTCTCCTATGCTTAAGACATAGGCTCTATAGTATGCTATGCTGTGTACCGCACCTGAAGTGTGCCTTGCCATGAGTTAGTCAAGGGGTACAAGAGTGATCCAAGAATGGATCACAGACAGCGGTCAAAGTTATCCTTAGTAACTAGTGGACTAAGGAATTTTCTCGATTATGGAGGTGGTAAAAGAGTTCGTCGTAAAGGTTACGTCGATGCAAGCTTAACACCTATCCGGATAGCTCTAAGTAGAGATACCGGATACGTATTATGGGGCAACAATTTAGAATAGCTCCAAGTGGAACAGTTATTTGGAATAGCTCCAAATAGAGCGTGGTAGCTGCATCTAGGAGATGACATAGAGATTTGTAAAGCACACACGGATCTGAAAGGTTCAGACCCGTTGACTAAAACCTCTCTCACAAGCAACATGATCAAACATAAAACTCATTGAGTATTAATCACATAGTGATGTGAACTAGACTACTGACTCTAGTAAACTCTTGGGTATTAGTCACATGGCGATGTGACCTGTGAGTGTTAATCACATGGCGATGTGAACTAGATTATTGACTCTAGTGCAAGTGGGAGACTGTTGGAAATATGCCCTAGAGGCAATAATAAAAGTATTATTACTATATTTCCTTGTTCATGATAATTGTCTTTTATTCATGCTATAACTGTATTATCCGGAAATCGTAATACACGTGTGAATACATAGACCACAATATGTCCCTAGTGAGCCTCTAGTTGACTAGCTCGTTATGTTCAACAGATAGTCATGGTTTCCTGGCTATGGACATTGGATGTCGTTGATAACGGGATCACATCATTAGGAGAATGATGTGATGGACAAGACCCAATCCTAAGCCTAGCACAAAGATCGTGTAGTTCGTATGCTAGAGCTTTGCCAATGTCAAGTATCTCTTCCTTTGACCATGAGATCGTGTAACTCCTGGATACCGTAGGAATGCTTTGGGTGTATCAAACGTCGCAACGTAACTGGGTGACTATAAAGGTGCACTACAGGTATCTCCGAAAGTATCTATTGTTTTATGCGGATCGAGACTGGGATTTGTCACTCCGTGTAAACGGAGAGGTATCTCTGGGCCCACTCGGTAGGACATCATCATATGCGCAATGTGACCAAGGAGTTGATCACGGGATGATGTGTTACGGAACGAGTAAAGTGACTTGCCGGTAACGAGATTGAACAAGGTATTGGATACCGACGATCGAGTCTCGGGCAAGTAACATACCGATAGACAAAGGGAATTGAATACGGGATTGATTAAGTCCTTGACATCGTGGTTCATCCGATGAGATCATCGTGGAAAATGTGGGAGCCAACATGGGTATCCAGATCGCGCTGTTGGTTATTGACCGGAGAACGTCTCGGTCATGTCTGCATGTCTCCCGAACCCGTAGGGTCTACACACTTAAGGTTCGGTGACGCTAGGGTTATAAAGGAAGCTTCTATGTGGTTACCGAATGTTGTTCGGAGTCCCGGATGAGATCCCGGACGTCACGAGGAGTTCCGGAATGGTCCGGAGGTAAAGATTTATATATAGGAAGTCCTGTTTCGGCCATCGGGACAAGTTTCGGGGTCATCGGTATTGTACCGGGACCACCGGAAGGGTCCCGGGGGTCCACCGGGTGGGGCCACCTATCCCGGAGGGTCCCATGGGCTGAAGTGGGAAGGGATCCAGCCCAAAGTGGGCTGGGGCGCCACTTCCCTCATGGCCCATGCGCCTAGGGTCAAAGGGGAACCCTAATGAAGAGTCCTAGGAGGGGAAGGCACCTCCTAGGTGCCTTGGGGGGGAGGGAATCCTCCCTTGGCCGCCGCCCATTTCCCATCTAGGGCTGGCCGCACCCCTTGGGGGTGGGAAACCCTAAAGGGGGCGCAGCCCTCCCCTCCCCCTATATATATTGAGGCATGGGGCTGCCCATAACACGCGATTTGATCTCTCGTTGGTGCAGCCCTGCCCCTCTCCCTCCTCCTCTTCTCCCATGGTGCTTGGTGAAGCCCTGCAGGATTGCCACGCTCCTCCATCACCACCACGCCGTTGTGCTGCTGTTGGATGGAGTCTTCCTCAACCTCTCCCTCTCTCCTTGCTGGATCAAGGCGTGGGAGACGTCACCGGGCTGTACGTGTGTTGAACGCGGAGGTGCCGTCCGTTCGGCACTTGATCATCGGTGATCTGAATCACGACGAGTACGACTCCATCAACCCCGTACACTTGAACGCTTCCGCTTAGCGATCTACAAGGGTATGTAGATGCACTCTCCTTTCTACTCGTTGCTGGTCTCTCCATAGATAGATCTTGGTGTTACGTAGGAAAATTTTTGAATTTCTGCTACGTTCCCCAACAACTTGTTCAAGCTAAGGGTTTCTTTGATTCAAAGGAATTTTATAGGATTTCTAGGCCTCATTCGGTTTGAAGGATTTTTATAGGAAAAACATGGGAACAAGAATTCCAGCGGAAAATTTCCTATATATGCATTCGGTTTGTAGGAAATGCGTAAAGGAATTTCGTAGGAATACTATTCATTTCCTATGCTTTTGGAGGAAACTACACATCCACTCAAATCTCATTTTGCGCGTAGGAACGAAGCAAGTCAATTCCTTAAGATGGCAAGTGCCATCCTATCAAATTCCTATACTACTCCAAATTCCTACGTTTAGATTTCCTCCAAACCGAATGAGCCCCTAGAGGATTGAAATCCTTAGGATTTTTCCTATGTTGGTCCTTTGATTCATAGGATTAGATTCCATAGGAATTTTTCCTATGGAATATTTTGTACTACATTTTTCATAGGAAACCTAACATCCACTCCAACCTCTTTTTACAATTCCTTTGTTTTTTCTGTGACATCAAACACTCATTGCTAATCCTATAGGATTCAAGTGGGCATGCCACTCCAACCCTATACTTTTCCTATTCCTACATTTTTAAAATCCTACGAATCAAAGAGGCCCTAAAGATCGCACGATTTGGACACTGATACGGCGGTCGGTGTCAATGCAAATCGCAAGCGGATGCCTGCGCGGGCCATGCAATCATTGTCACGTGGTGCCAATGTGTACGACTACAAGGTACTCCCTCCGTCCGGAAATATTTGTTCCAAAAATGATAGAATAGATGTATCTATAACTAAAATAAATCTAGATACAACCATTTTAAGGACAAGTATCTCTGGAGGAAGGGAGTACGTACACAAGCTAGTACAACCATCCTACTATGTCAGACTACGGCGAGAATCCAATGAATTTTCTTTGATTTCTCATTGTCCCGAGACACTTCCCTGTTACTACCCGTCGTCCCTATCCACGGCCGCACTCCTCCCCTCCATCCTCATCATAAACAAAGCATCACAACATGAGTAACATCACCAACATAACCACGTAGTACATGGCTGACACCAGTCGTAGCCGATTTCGATGAACAGTTACGTCCCAGACCACGCCATAGAGCCACAAGGAAAACGAATAGAAAAAGAACCATTCAGACGAAGAATTACTCGAACCGTGGCCCGTGGAGGATGAATTTTGCCTACTTTCGTGACTCCTTACTCGCACTTAGAGCCTAGGAGCCCCCGGTGAGGCTCTATAAAATTGCTTTTGCACGTCATTTACCTTAGGCCCTATCTACCTCCTGGACCTCATCCACCACCAACAAAACACCGTTGACTGCGTGGAAGAAGGAAAAATAAGAAAGCGGAAGAGAGAGAGGTACATTTCCACGTGGGATCTAGTTCGTTTGAGTAGTTGAGTTTAAGGGTTTGGTTAGCTGCACATTTTTTTAACTTCTGAAATTTGGGGAGTAAACTGCGCAATCCACCAAAAATGTGCGCGGTTTATAAAAAAATCAACATTTCGCTAACAGTTTGGAGAAAACAGTCGGTTTTCCGTTGCCGAAAGCACCAAACGCTCAGTTGAGCTTGTTTTGATGCGAAATCTGAAAGGGGCCCCGCCATTAGTGTTGACGTGGCAACAAAAACTCACACCATTTGAGTATACAGTTAGATTGGAGTAGGTCCCACCTATCAGTGCATGGACTCCCCTCTCTCTCTCTCTCATGCATTTTATTGAGCATCGCGTGCAATGATGTGGATGGGCCAGGGCAACACCATGGTGCTGCTTCCATGGTACGTGCCCAAAATTGGACACCCGATAAGGTTGTTGCCTTGTGTGGACGTTTTTATCTTACTTTGCGTGTTAGCATTACTCTCCAAATTTTTTAACTTTTGAGTAATGTACATATTCAAGTTGGCATCCATCCTTCTGTCCATATAAGCAATTGCCTCGTAATAGACTTGGCGAGTTTTTCATGGCAACTATTTTTTTTTACTCATTTACTATGCATGTATGCATTGGAAAAAAAATGTAAAAGAGAGCCTCTCACGGATTGCGGATAAACAAGGCTGCTTTATGTGGCATATGCTTCGACTGATGCATGTAGCCATATATGGCAAAGAGATTGAGATGGATCATGAGGCAGAAATCCTCTAGGCGACAAATCTACGACAACACATACCGGTTGTTGTTGCGGTTGCGACCAAAAGGTACAATGCCTGGGATGTTTGATGTTTCCACGGTAGCATTTTTGTATTGCGTACAAAAATAACAGTCGCTTGGAAGTCACTCACAGACAGGTTTCGTCAGGAAAGTTCCCTGGTTCAGCTGGTGCAAATAACAGTCGCTTGTGCAATAGAAACTTGCTCCTTTCTTTTCTGTGCAAAAAGAAGTGCTGAAACTTGTCGGGGTCGTAGACTTGGAGTGTTGGTACGTACAAACATTCAACCGCAAAAAAAGGCACGTACAAACATTAACACGCCAAGTGTTGGAAACGTGTGAAACTTGGAGTAGCTTGCAAGCATGCAGCATGCTGCATGCGTGGATCATCTCCCCGGCCGCCTCGTAACATTGATCCTCTTGGCTTGTTCATCAATGCGCACATATATGTCAATGTCCGGCCGGTCGAACTGCGTACGTAGCAAGAAAGAAACACGCACGCACAGCCGGCCTGTAGCTGGCTACGTACTCCGGCTGTGAAAACATGCACTACGGCAGCCAGCACGAAACTGGTTGCTTTCTCCTCCGCGCTCCGCTGCAGATTTATAAAGTCGGAAAGGCACGGTTTGCTTTAGGTCAAAGAACAGACGTGATGTTCAATTTGATTGTCTTGTTTTTTGAGCTCCTTTTCATCTCAGCGTTTTGCTACTGAAAGTTTGGTCGCAGGAATTTAATTACGTCGCTGTTAAGCAAAAGTAGGTGCATCACTGAGGCTGGTCATAGTGGAAAGTAATTTAGACTAGTGTCATGCATATGACACTAGTCTAGATTACTACCTTCATAATGCAAAGTAATATAATAGTAGTATCATAGATGACTTCATTTATTAGCTCGTAGACTCATCTTGTCTTGGAAAGCATTATGTTACAGTAACATATTATGTTACCACTTCTCATTAATTACTTGCCACATAAATAGAATTTTCTCGAAGTGCGCTATGCTACTAGCTAAGTTACTCTCATTATAACTAGCCTGACAAGAGCAAAATCTAGTGCTAAAGAATCCTCGCTCGCTCGTTCCCGGAGTCACTCTGCACAGGTGCTGAGAAACGAAGAGCGAATCTCTTTCTCTCTCTCTCTCTCAAATGCAAGAGGAGCACCGTGGCATATTCTGCATGCATTCCGCTGTCGCCCGTTGCCCTTTCCGAGTTTGTCCTACTTGCTCTGACGCACCCCGGGCAAGGACGAAATGAAGCTTGCAGAGGAGCCGCGTGAAGCACGCCTGTCCCAACAACAGTCCCACGTCTGTCTCTCGGCCGTCCATTCCACTGCTGGACTGTACGCCCCTCTCCTCGCCTCGCCTGGTCCTACGGCGGAGAAGGCAACTTGGTCACCGCCAGCACCACCCCAAAGTCATTGTTTCAAATCAAAAAAAGAAAAAGAAAACAGCACGCCAAGTCCCAACCCAGCAAGTTTGTCAAACATAACCCATTTCCACCAAAAAGTTGAATTAATAAAAGTGCACAATCTATTCCGATCGCCCTTGCCCGGGTCAGACCTACCCGTGGGGTGTGATCTCAGGCCGTTACCACGACGGCCACGCGGGATTGAATGCAGCCGCCCGCTCAGGGCATGTACAATAGTTGATAAGACAGTCTTATCTTAAGTCTTGCATGTAATTTAGAGATGACAAAAAATAATATCTACAATGGGTTATATCTTAGCCTTATCTTCAATAGCTAGCAATTTCTTAAAACATGATGAGACAAATTGTGCTAAGAAATCATATCTTGTCTTATCTTAAATAAGAAAAGACAAACCTTTTCTTATGAGTTCTCTCTCCTCCATCTCATCATTTATCCTATGTGGCACTCCTAAGATAGCATCATTGTACATGCCCTGAGTGGAATTCCTTCTCATGCACATGCACGTGTAACCCGCTTTTTTTTAGCGTGGACCCCCGGTTCTTTCTGATATAGAACTGCACATGCACCCAAGTCTACCATGTGCCTGATGAGCCTCACCGACCCATG
>NC_041388.1:542418467-542420032 GCF_002162155.2 Triticum dicoccoides
AAGGCATGTATAATGATTGAAAAGATAGTCTTATTTTAAGTCTTGCATGTGTACAATGGGTCATCTTTTAGCCTTATCTTTAATAATTAGTAATTTCTAAAAATATGATGAGATATATATATTATGCTAAGAGATCATCTCTGTTCTTCTCTTAAATAAGAGAAGACAAACTTTTTCTTATCATTTCTCTTTCTTCCACCTCATCATTCATCCTAAGTGGCATGGCATGCCTAAGATAGAACCATTGTACATTCCTTAATAAATTACCTCATCATTTCTCTTTCTATTTCACCTTGTCATTTATCCTACGTGGCATTTCTAAGATAGAATCATTGTACATGCTCTAATAAATTACGTACCGTGAAAGTCTCTTGAGTTTTTGTTCTAGTACAGCACCTGCACTCGATTGAACCAGAGCGGTACTACATGTGAGCACGAAGGAGCTACTATAGTACTACCACCAATCATGCAGCTGTTCGATCCTAATCTAGCGACCAAGAGAATCAATCTCTTAACCACACGCAACTCTGTTTCATTTCATTATTAGCCTCAAGTCAGTACGGCGGCCCGCAGTGTAAGTACGTCTGACGGCTAGCAGGGCATCGTGCACCGTCTCACTGACAGCAAGTTGGCCGGCGATGCCGATACGTACGGCGCACATGGAAGCGCGGCAAGCTATCACCGTCGATCCATCGCCTGCTGCAGCTTAGCTTAATTATTAGCTTAGCTGATACTTGCAGCTCATGTGTGCCTGCACGAGGGAGCGGGTTCCCTTTCCCTCGCTCTCTCCGGCGGCTCTGCTGCCCGGCGGGAAGATGGATTAAGTGGTTGGCTCCCCCTTGTTCATAGTAGTATTAGTATAGCTAGATCTAGGTCGTGTTTTGCCTCAGTGACGTCTGGCGACATGCCGTTATCCTGCTCTCCACTGGCACGAGCGAGCCGTGCCTGGTGGTCGTCGGCTGCTTCCTCAACCTGCTGTCCATGGAGGACAGAGGCGACTAGAGGCGGATCTGGCGCGAGCTTTCCCTCTCGAATAAGCTCGTGCTCTCCCCTGATCTGGAGGAAGCCTAGCTGTCGGCGCTCTCTTCTTCAGGCTGCCGCGGTGGTAGATGAAGGTGGAAGGCGACGCAGGTTGCTGCACTCTGCAGATCGTGTTCGAGCTCATCAGCGAAGGACTCTTTGGTGGAGCTACGGCGCCGACAGGCTGCCGGTCTTCATCTTCCTTTCGCTTCTTCAGGCCAAAGGGCGGCCAACCTTTTTCCTCCCGGCTTGCGTGCCGAATGGGAGGCAGATTCAGCTCCTCCTTGGAGGCCATGGTGGGCAGGAGATGCGGCCATGGCGACTTCGACGCCCCAAGTGGTTCGTCCCCGGCGGCGGCGACGTTGGATCCGAGCAGAAGCTGGAAAAGGACCCGATCGCGTTTTTATTTTCAATCTGGGGTCCTCCTTGTAAAAGTCAGGGGCTTAGTTGTCTTTTCTATGTTTCTTATGGGTCCCTAGGTAAAATGTACTGCCGCACCGCTATAATAATGCAGTACTAGGCCTTTCTAGGCCTTTCCAGTTCAA
>NC_041388.1:542420270-542437195 GCF_002162155.2 Triticum dicoccoides
AGCTGCCGCTCGCGCATATCTTATCAGGCCGATGGGGACGTCTACGGCCCCGGCCGGTCTGATAAGGCGTCTGGGTTCTCGATGTTGTCCGTGGTCTGCGTGTCAGCATGCGCTGTGTGGACCGTACGTGCATGTGTTATACGTACATGTGCCGTGATAAGAGAAGTCCGGTTTCTCTTGTGCTACCAGCGGCACCCTGCCCAAGTGTCGTGCGTGCGTGCTGGACTTCTGGAAAGTACGTACGTACGGCGCCTAAACCTGATGCCTGACCCTGACCGGCCATTTGTTTTGTCCAAGTTTGGACATAGTAGAAATCTCGAATGGACCAGCCAGCATCCAGTCCGTCCAAAACAGTCGGTGTCTGTCTCTGGTTCAAGTGCGGCTGGAGAGATCGAGACACACGTGGACGGCCGCAGCTTCGTTCCGTCGACCCATCCACAGGAGCCTCTCACCGGCGCACGCATCTTTATGTCGCGTCGGTCGGATGGATCAGACCGGCCTGCACGCTTGGCTTGACCCACACTGTGCTAGCGCTTTCATTACGGTCGACTGTAATCCAGAAAAATCTCCTAGCTCGATCAGTCGAGTATAATAGTACAGAAAATCTCACGTCGCGTGTTTAATTATTCCGCACAGTCGTTGGATTCCACATGAGGGTACATCAAGTTTTTTGAAAATTTGTTGTTCATTTGTGTTAAGTTTGCCAGTTAATTTACAGAAAATTGTCCAGTTAATTTACAGAAAATCGGGCAAAAATCGATACAAACAACTCATATGGATACTACTCATGAAGTACAAAACACCCACACCACTCAAGAGGCCCTCCAAAGGTGCAACAATCGCAACCCTCAACACTTGCACGACACAATGACACTCCTGTCAAACACATCGACAACGGCAAAACCTGCGCACCCTCCATCATGAAACCATGGACGCCTTTCGGATGGCGCCACTCTTCTTACTCCCTGCTTGGCTTCTCCTTTGAGGGGCAACCACTTGTCTTGCTAGATTGAGGCTGATCTACCACCCATTTGTCAAGAAAATTATAAAACTCCTCAAATTTCTGGGTGTCAATGTCGTCCACCAAAAGGCTCCGAGGAGCCAACATCAACACACCAGCTGCATCGACATCCTCAACTAGAGGAACCATCGACACGGCATCATCAACCGTAGGGTCTGCCGACATGATGGACTCATGCACCTTCAGTTGCTTAGATGACAGAGGCGAAACACGTCCCTCACACGGCATCATCAATGAGTCAACCTCCAAATACTCCACAGACAATGGCGAAGTAGGGCTCAGACATAACTCCCGCAGCTCGGGCATGGCCTGCAGCACCGGAGCCTGAAGCACGCCGACTGACTCGCCCTCAGTGGTAGACAACATAGGGGACGAGGCCGACAGAGATGATGAACTGTCCCCAACACGAGGGGAGAAACATCCATATAGCTCTTGTTCCCCTTTCTCAATGGAGCCAACATCGGCCACACCAGGAGGGCGTGACATCGGAGTGGTCTGCGACAAAGTTGGCGCAAGTGAGAGACTGCTCAAAGCAGCCTCCGCTCGCTCGAGAAAACTCCCAACACGCGCCAGGCAAATCTGCAGCAGCGCTGTCTGATCCGCCAAAGCGGACTGTAACATCACATCGGGCGGTATAGCCAAGCCAACAGGAGACGTCACGATAGACGCCCAACATTTCATTGGACCCTCACATGAAGCTAGAGTAGGACGATGCACGATACCGAGGACCGGCGGCATGGCAAGGCATGCCAAAGAGCTTAGAGGACACCATCGATTGCGGCAACCGCGTGCAAGGTGACCGTTCTCCAAGCAACGACAACACTGAAGCGGATCTCGACAGTCAATTGCACGATGCCCTGGAGCTAGGCATTTGCAGCATCTATTATGCAGCCAAGCAGGGATGGGACGCGGGGCCATTGTCGGGGCTGGCAACGTGGGTTGACGCAGACCACGCCGGGGAAACACCTTCTGCCATCCCCCACTCGCCTCTGCCACACACCCCAAGCCCGACTGAGTGCCCGACGAGGTTGAGCCCTTTGCAGCAAGTGGCGTCAAAGGGGCCAGCTCCTCTTCATCGCCGTCGTTGTCTCCGTCAGCAGCGAGCGAGACCCATGACCCAGGCTTTGGTTGCCCCGAGTCGAGAGGCCGCGACTTCGAGCTAGGAATGGGGTCTGGCGGGTCCAGAACGAGCGCCCTCGGCGTGACCTGGCTGGCGGGCGCGAAGACAGGAGAGCTCATCCCCTCTCGGTCCTCGGCGACGTGGATCGGAGCAGCAGTGGTCTGCATAGGGAGCCGCACGGACGCGGGCACTGGCGCAGCCAGCTTGCCAGAGGACACCTCCGGCACCTTCTTGGGCCCACCACCAACAAGGACGTGGCCCAGCACCGACTGCGGCGGCGGAGACACGAGCTTCCAATCCAGATGGGATCGAGCAGCGGACGGCGGTGGCTAGAGAACGACGAGCTGGGTGCAGCCAGCAGGCTCCACAGCGGGAGGCGGCAGGAGCATACCGGTCGCGATGCAGGATGACGATGGGATGGCCGACGGGCCGGTGCCGGTGACGACCGGAGGGACGACGCGAGGCATCTAGGGCGCAGATCCCACCCTAGGAAGGAGAGAGCAGGCGACGCGGAGGCCGGATGCGGGAGCGGCAGACGCGGGGGTGGCTAGAGCAGGGAGATCCGGTCGGCGGCGGGTGCCCGCTCACGCGGCAGCGAGCGCGGACGCGAGAGCCATTCCCCGAACTTCAATGAACATCCACATCACGCTTGAGCTGAATGAACCAATCGTCATGGTGCTTAATACTAGTTAGTTCTGGCAGTTCCCAAATCTTAGACATGGCCTTCCATAGACGCTGGGCATTGTCACAGGCACATAAAACATGAATATAATCCTCTTCTTCTCTTTCGCAGACTGGGCATGTACTAAAAACCTCCAGAGAGCTCCGCTTTTTATTCAGCCAAGTTGCTAGTGAATTTGTAGCAGCACGCCATGCAAACGAGAGCACTTTGGGTGCAGGCCCGACCCATAGGCCGGGCAAACGGGGCGCCCGCCCTAGGCCCCGAGAAGGCAGGGGCCCCGACCCAGATAGTATACCTTCATGAAGCCCAAAGAAAATACACGATTTTTTCCAAGGAACCGTGCAAGGAAAAGCCCATTAGGCAAACCTCACGAAGGAATTCATCGATAATCAATCTGTTTGCACTGGACCCCAGACCCGCGACTCCTCTGCTTCGCCAAATCCCAAACTCGGCGTCCCCGCTCCGATTCCAAAGTCGTGGCCAATAATCAATGGATATCTACGGCGCAAATCATTCCCCAATCAGCTCTCCTTCGTTTCTCAACGCTCTGGCCGTTTCCTAGACTTTGGTCGACCAGGAAAGTACATGTTCTTCTTTCCTATAATTTCGTTCTTCAATTCAAAGATTAGTTGATAAATAGCTCTACGCATGATTCAAACATCGCAGATCTGCTAATCTCCATGGATTTTCTTCCGCTCTTCATTGGATCCAAATGTCAGAGGGCTCAGCCAGTAGTCTAGGAGAAGGGAGAAATTTCATCCACTTCATGGTGTCGTCTTCTTTGTTCGTGCTGACTACTGCGGCGTACGGATCAAGACATCTACATCCACATCAATCAATATCCAGGTGCTTTTGATCCCTGTATTAACCATTTTTTTGTGCAGCTTGTTTACTGACTTGTCTTCAAGAAATTACTAGTAGTATAATCTTAAAAGGGACAATTACTGTTAACTTTTACAAAACTAGAATTCTTCTAGGGAATCTCCATTTGTCATCATAGTATTAACATGAAATACACAGTTTGCTTTGCTATGCCGTATGTAGGATAGTTTGGAAGAGGTGAATTATTATTTGGGTGATAAATTTTTGGGTACCAGAACATGGCAGATTGGGGGAGGATCCAGAACATATGTACATGGTAACACAAATGATTAAGTAGCAACCAGTTTTTACAAGGTTATTTGTTGTGCCAAAAAATTGATGTCTCTATTGACAATTAGGAAATCGATATTTTCTGGAGCTATATTATTTCATTACTATCCCGATGCATTTCTCTTGATTGATAAATAGTGGTACTGCCAGTCTTAGAGTCGAAAGATCACCAATCTATGGTATATACTGGATATCCATATTACATTACTTTTGAAAAGAAAAACTAAGCTTTTAGTATGTCTCAAGAAGGGCCCCTTATTCTTTTATTGCCCTGGGGCCCCGTATATCCATGGGACGGCCCTGTTTGGGTGGTGTTGGACAAGACCAAATCAATTTCCAGATATCTCTTCGACCGTTCGGAGAGATGCTCGTAGATGGAATTAAGGAGCTATTAACCTCATCAGCACCAAGCCAGTAGGCGCTGCGCACAGGAAAAAAAACCCACTGCGTTCAGAGGCCCAGGCTAAAAAATCCTCTCCCAAACGGGGTGAAGGATGAATCTTACAAATCTCATGTATGTCCACGGGCAAAAAAAAACTGCTTTAACTTCATCATATCCCAGTGACCATTATGATCCAGCAAGTCAGATACCCATTTGAGCCGGCATCTTCCTCTGTTTGAAACAAGCGAACCCATGTTACCACGAAAAACCCAACGGTCACGCCAGATTCGGACTTTCTGCCCATTAGCAATACGCCAGATCAGTCCTTTCTTTAAGAGCTCGAGCCCATAAGAGACACCTTGCCAAGACTGAGAAGGATTCCCTGAGAACACCATCTCCTCCAACCGTCCACTTGGGTAATACTTGGCTTTGAGCAGCCTTGCACAAAGGCTATCTAGAAAGGCTAAGAGACGCCAGGCCTGTCTCACTAGTAGTGCCTGATTGAAAATCCGGAAATCCCTAAAACAGAGGCCACCTTGTGATTCAGGACGGGTCATCTTGTGCCAAGCATACCAGTGAGTCTTTCTTTTACCCTTCTCCGCTCCCCAGTAATAGTTCCTAACCATACGATTCAGGTCATCGCAAACAGCAAGAGGAATCTTGAACACACTCATAATAAAGGTAGGAATTGATTGAGCAACTGACTTAACCAAAACATCTTTACCAGCCTGTGTGGGATGTCCATCAAAAGTAAATAAGCGCTTACTCGTCATGACTTGCAAATTTTGAAGCTTACCGTTAGAGTATAATAGTACAGAAAATCTCACGTTGCGTGTTTAATTACTCCGCACAGTCGTTGGACTCCACACGAGGGTACATCATGTTTTTTGAAAATTTGTTGTTCGTTTGTGTTAAGTTTCACTTGGTCAAGTTTTAAAAACCCTGCAAAACAGCACAAGGGACTTGATTTGAACTTTTTAGGAATATGTCAATATCTCTCTCCTGCCTGGTATGATCTTCGGTCGCACTTGTTCATCATGCACAGTGCACGATCGAACTTGTTAAGAAGAAGTTCACATGCATGCACCGTCCAACTACCGCTGGCTACACCAGACCGGTCGAGCAATACAAAGTTGTGAAACCATGCATGTACTGCAGCACGAAGCTGGTTGCTTTCTCCTCCGTTTCATCAAACTATAATGTCCGAAACGCACAGCTGTTGTTTCCGCTCCTTTTTCAAAACGGATTGTCGTAGAAATTGCATTATTTTATAATATGTAAAAATAAGCATATGGTAGTGTAATTTTTAAATAGCAGTACGAACCGCACACACATTGCATAAAAATTTAGTGAGTATATATTCATCTCAAAGCATGCATGAAAACTGTGGGCTCTGGCAGCCAAAACTATGCTAGGTTGTGATGCAGCACATAAGCATGTAGACACGGCCACATGCAACACAGACAATCATCATTAGCTTTTTGGTTGTGCGGATGGAGCATAATTAATACTAAATCTAATACAAAATTAAAAGAACTTTTGAAAGGAGAAACAAATTAAATATGCACAAATTATTGGCATAGATATTACCATTCAAAAACAAATAAAATGAAAAATAATTTAAAGAAATGATGAAAAAATTGTACACAACTTACACATAATTTGCATTTTTTATAATATGCAACAATAAATATATGCTAGTGAAAACTAAAAAAAATAAAGAAATGAAATAAAAAATGAAGTTTTCTATGAAAGAATGAGTTCATTGGTATTACCCTTTCAGAAAAAATAAATAAAACAAAATCAAAATAATGAAGTTTACTAAAAAAATAGAATGAAACTCTTTAACGAGAAACAAAATGAAAAGAAAAAAGTTTCAAAACTTGCACACAATTTGCAGTGAAATTGCACTTTTCGAAATATGCAAAGAAGAAGCATATAATAATGCATTTTTTTGCATTCTACTATAATTTACACATAGTGTAACTGCAATAGTGTTTTTCCTTTAAGAAGAAGATTAAAAAAAACTTACGCACAACTTTGCACCAAAATTGCACGTTATCGTAATATGTAAAAATAATCATATAATCATGAAAATTTGGCACATATTATATAGTATTTGTTTGTATATAATTACACTCAGGCAAAAACCCACAAAAAATATAACCAATAAAGAAAAGAAAAAGGAAAAATAAAAATGGATAGAAACAAAAAACATCAATAAAAAATGACGCAAAAAAACCTATAAAGGAAAGAATTAAAATTCCTAAGGAAGAATGAATGGGCGGCATTGATATTACCATTTAAGAACAACAAAATGGGAAAAGGAATCTAAAACAAACATTGACAAAACTTGCATGAAATATACATAAAAATTGCGCTTCTTTACAATATGCAAAAATAATCATATAAAAGTGGAACTTTTGCAAAAACAAAATCTAAGAAGAAATGAATAGTGGCATTGGTATTAACCGTAAAGTAGAATGAATATGAAGTAAAGACTAAAACAATATCAAAACAATGATTTCTTTAAAAAAGAATGAATTAGTGGCGTTCGTATTTTCTTTAAGAAGAAATAAAATTTATAACAAAAACTTACACAAAGAGAATCTTCCGCTGCCGCTGGAAGGAGGCACTAGCTCTCGCCATCCCCAGCAGGACCGGCCAAATTAAAGATAGCTACGATATCCGACTTGAGTCAAGAAAAAACATTATAGCTATCCGACCGAGATGTCTCGCTCCCGATCAGAACAAACACTAATAATCCATTCCGCCTCAATTTTCGTTTTAAAAAACTGCACTGATCAGTTGCCCTTCCACGGGTCAAACCCATCCATCCCTTCCCGTGCGACGTGATCGATCTAGCCACGACAGCCATGCGCGGTTTCTCAACAATAACTTACGCGCCGGTCTGAAAGAATGATTGAACGGCGGAACGAACCGGCCGCCAGTTGCAAACCAAGTCAGGGCGTCTCATCCACTTCAAAGTTTACCATCTGTCTGCTTGAACAACCGATGGTTTGCGAGGAGAATCTTCCGCTGCCGCTGGAAGGAGGCACTAGCTCTCGCCATCCCCAGCAGGACCGGCCAAATTAAAGATAGCTACGATATCCGACTTGAGTCAAGAAAAAACATTATAGCTATCCGACCGAGATGTCTCGCTTCCGGTCAGATCAAACACTAATAATCCATTCCGCCTCAATTTTCGTTTTCAAAAACTGCACTGATCAGTTGCCCTTCCACGGGTCAAACCCATCCATCCCTTCCCGTGCGACGTGATCGATCTAGCCACGACAGCCATGCGCGGTTTCTCAGCAATAACTTACGCGCCGGTCTGAAAGAATGATTGAATGGTGGAACGAACCGGCCGCCAGTTGCAAACCAAGTCAGGGCGTCTCGTCCACTTCAAAGTTTACCATCTGTCTGCTTGAACAACCGATGGTTTGCGAGGAGAATCTTCCGCTGCCGCTGGAAGGAGGCACTAGCTCTCGCCATCCCCAGCAGGACCGGCCAAATTGAAGATAGCTACGATATCCGACTTGAGTCAAGAAAAAACATTATAGCTATCCGACCGAGATGTCTCGCTCCCGGTCAGATCAAACACTAATAATCCATTCCGCCTCAATTTCCATTTTAAAAAACTGCACTGATCAGTTGCCCTTCCACGGGTCAAACCCATCCATCCCTTCCCGTGGGACGTGATCGATCTAGCCACGACAGCCATGCGCGGTTTCTCAACAATAACTTACGCGCCGGTCTGAAAGAATGATTGAACGGCAGAACGAACCGGCCGCCAGTTGCAAACCAAGTCAGGGCGTCTCGTCCACTGCAAAGTTTACCATCTGTCTGCTTGAACAACCGATGGTTTGCGAGGAGAATCTTCCGCTGCCGCTGGAAGGAGGCACTAGCTCTCGCCATCCCCAGCAGGACCGGCCAAATTAAAGATAGCTACGGTATCCGACTTGAGTCAAGAAAAAACAATATAGCTATCCGACCGAGATGTCTCGCTCCCGGTCAGATCAAACACTAATAATCCATTCCGCCTCAATTTCCGTTTTAAAAAACTGCACTGATCAGTTGCCCTTCCACGGGTCAAACCCATCCATACCTTCCCGTGCGACGTGATCGATCTAGCCACGACAGCCATGCGCGGTTTCTCAACAATAACTTACGCGCCGGTCTGAAAGAATGATTAAACGGCGGAACGAACCGTCCGCCAGTTGCAAACCAAGTCAGGGCGTCTCGTCCACTTCAAAGTTTACCATCTGTCTGCTTGAACAACCGATGGTTTGCGAGAAGAATCTTCCGCTGCCGCTGGAAGGAGGCACTAGCTCTCCCATCCCCAGCAGGACCGGCCAAATTAAAGATAGCTACGATATCCGACTTGAGTCAAGAAAAAACATTATAGCTATCCGACCGAGATGTCTCGCTCCCGGTCAGATCAAACACTAATAATCCATTCCGCCTCAATTTTCGTTTTAAAAAACTGCACTGATCAGTTGCCCTTCCACGGGTCAAACCCATCCATCCCTTCCCGTGCGACGTGATCGATCTAGCCACGACAGCCATGCGCGCTTTCTCAACAATAACTTACGCGCCGGTCTGAAAGAATGATTGAACGGCGGAACGAACCGGCCGCCAGTTGCAAACCAAGTCAGGGCGTCTCGTCCACTGCAAAGTTACCATCTGTCTGCTTGAACAACCGATGGTTTGCGAGGAGAATCTTCCGCTGCCGCTGGAAGGAGGCACTAGCTCTCGCCATCCCCAGCAGGACCGGCCAAATTAAAGATAGCTACGATATCCGACTTGAGTCAAGAAAAAACATTATAGCTATCCGACCGAGATGTCTCGCTCCCGGTCAGATCAAACACTAATAATCCATTCCGCCTCAATTTCCATTTTAAAAAACTGCACTGATCAGTTGCCCTTCCACGGGTCAAACCCATCCATCCCTTCCCGTGGGACGTGATCGATCTAGCCACGACAGCCATGCGCGGTTTCTCAACAATAACTTACGCGCCGGTCTGAAAGAATGATTGAACGGCAGAACGAACCGGCCGCCAGTTGCAAACCAAGTCAGGGCGTCTCGTCCACTGCAAAGTTTACCATCTGTCTGCTTGAACAACCGATGGTTTGCGAGGAGAATCTTCCGCTGCCGCTGGAAGGAGGCACTAGCTCTCGCCATCCCCAGCAGGACCGGCCAAATTAAAGATAGCTACGGTATCCGACTTGAGTCAAGAAAAAACATTATAGCTATCCGACCGAGATGTCTCGCTCCCGGTCAGATCAAACACTAATAATCCATTCCGCCTCAATTTCCGTTTTAAAAAACTGCACTGATCAGTTGCCCTTCCACGGGTCAAACCCATCCATACCTTCCCGTGCGACGTGATCGATCTAGCCACGACAGCCATGCGCGGTTTCTCAACAATAACTTACGCGCCGGTCTGAAAGAATGATTGAACGGTGGAACGAACCGGCCGCCAGTTGCAAACCAAGTCAGGGCGTCTCGTCCACTGCAAAGTTTACCATCTGTCTGCTTGAACAACCGATGGTTTGCGAGGAGAATCTTCTGCTGCCGCTGGAAGGAGGCACTAGCTCTCGCCATCCCCAGCAGGACCGGCCAAATTAAAGATAGCTACGATATCCGACTTGAGTCAAGAAAAAACATTACAGCTATCCGACCGAGATGTCTCGCTCCCGGTCAGATCAAACACTAATAATCCATTCCGCCTCAATTTTCGTTTTAAAAAACTGCACTGATCAGTTGCCCTTCCACGGGTCAAACCCATCCATCCCTTCCCGTGCGACGTGATCGATCTAGCCACGACAGCCATGCGCGGTTTCTCAACAATAACTTACGCGCCGGTCTGAAAGAATGATTGAACGGTGGAACGAACCGGCCGCCAGTTGCAAACCAAGTCAGGGCGTCTCGTCCACTACAAAGTTTACCATCTGTGTGCTTGAACAACCGATGGTTTGCGAGGAGAATCTTCCGCTGCCGCTGGAAGGAGGCACTAGCTCTCGCCATCCCCAGCAGGACCGGCCAAATTGAAGATAGCTACGATATACGACTTGAGTCAAGAAAAAACATTATAGCTATCCGACCGAGATGTCTCGCTCCCGGTCAGATCAAACACTAATAATCCATTCCGCCTCAATTTCCGTTTTAAAAAACTGCACTGATCAGTTGCCCTTCCACGGGTCAAACCCATCCATCCCTTCCCGTGGGACGTGATCGATCTAGCCACGACAGCCATGCGCGGTTTCTCAACAATAACTTACGCGCCGGTCTGAAAGAATGATTGAACGGCGGAACGAACCGGCTGCCAGTTGCAAACCAAGTCAGGGCGTCTCGTCCACTGCAAAGTTTACCATCTGTCTGCTTGAACAACCGATGGTTTGCGAGGAGAATCTTCCGCTCCCGCTGGAAGGAGGCACTAGCTCTCGCCATCCCCAGTAGGACCGGCCAAATTAAAGATAGCTACGATATCCGACTTGAGTCAAGAAAAAACATTATAGCTATCCGACCGAGATGTCTCGCTCCCGGTCAGATCAAATACTAATAATCCATTCCGCCTCTATTTTCGTTTTAAAAAACTGCACTGATCAGTTGCCCTTCCATGGGTCAAACCCATCCAACCCTTCCCGTGCGACGTGATCGATCTAGCCACGACAGCCATGCGCGGTTTCTCAACTATAACTTACGCGCCGGTCTGAAATAATGATTGAATGGCGGAACGAACCGACCACCAGTTGCAAACCAAGTCAGGGCGTATCGTCCACTTCAAAGTTTACCATCTGTTTGCTTGAACAACCGATGGTTTGCGAGGACAATCTTCCGCTGCCGCTGGAAGGAGGCACTAGCTCTCGCCATCCCCAGCAGGACCGGCCAAATTGAAGATAGCTACGATATCCGACTTGAGTCAAGAAAAAACATTATAGCTATCCGACCGAGATGTCTCGCTCCCGGTCAGATCAAACACTAATAATCCATTCCGCCTCAATTTTCCTTTTAAAAAACTGCACTGATCAGTTGCCCTTCCACGGGTCAAACCCATCCATCCCTTCCCGTGCGACGTGATCGATCTAGCCATGACAGCCATGCGCGGTTTCTCAACAGTAACTTACGCGCCGGTCTGAAAGAATGATTGAACGGAGGAACGAACCGGCCGCCAGTTGCAAACCAAGTCAGGGCGTCTCGTCCACTGCAAAGTTTACCATCTGTCTGCTTGAACCACCGATGGTTTGCGAGGAGAATCTTCCGCTGCCGCTGGAAGGAGGCACTAGCTCTCGCCATCCCCAGCAGGACCGGCCAAATTAAAGATAGCTACGATATCCGACTTGAGTCAAGAAAAAACATTATAGCTATCCGACCGAGATGTCTCGCTCCCGGTCAGATCAAACACTAATAATCCATTCCGCCTCAATTTACGTTTTAAAAAACTGCACTGATCAGTTGCCCTTCCACGGGTCAAACCCATCCATCCCTTCCCGTGGGACGTGATCGATCTAGCCACAACAGCCATGCGCGGTTTCTCAACAATAACTTACGCGCCGGTCTGAAAGAATGATTGAACGGCGGAACGAACCGGCCGCCAGTTGCAAACCAAGTCAGGGCGTCTCGTCCACTATAAAGTTTACCATCTGTCTGCTTGAACAACCGATGGTTTGCGAGGAGAATCTTCCGCTGCCGCTGGAAGGAGGCACTAGCTCCCGCCATCCCCAGCAGGACCGGCCAAATTGAAGATAGCTACGATATCCGACTTGAGTCAAGAAAAAACATTATAGCTATCCGATCGAGATGTCTCGCTCCCGGTCAGATCAAACACTAATAATCCATTCCGCCTCAATTTTCCTTTTAAAAAACTGCACTGATCAGTTGCCCTTCCACGGGTCAAACCCATCCATCCCTTCCCGTGCGACGTGATCGATCTAGCCACGACAGCCATGCGCGGTTTCTCAACAATAACTTACACGCCGGTCTGAAAGAATGATTGAACGGCGGAACGAACCGGCCGCCAGTTGCAAACCAAGTCAGGGCGTCTCGTCCACTGCAAAGTTTACCATCTGTCTGCTTGAACAACCGATGGTTTGCGAGGAGAATCTTCCGCTGCCGCTGGAAGGAGGCACTAGCTCTCGCCATCCCCAGCAGGACCGGCCAAATTGAAGATAGCTACGATATCCGACTTGAGTCAAGAAAAAACATTATAGCTATCCGACCGAGATGTCTCGCTCCCGGTCAGATCAAACACTAATAATCCATTCCGCCTCAATTTTCGTTTTCAAAAACTGCACTGATCAGTTGGCCTTCCACGGGTCAAACCCATCCATCCCTTCCCGTGCGACGTGATCGATCTAGCCACGACAACCATGCGCGGTTTCTCAACAATAACTTACGCGCCGGTCTGAAAGAATGATTGAACGGCGGAACGAACTGGCCGCCAGTTGCAAACCAAGTCAGGGCGTCTCGTCCACTGGAAAGTTTACCATCTGTCTGCTTGAACAACCGATGGTTTGCGAGGAGAATCTTCCGCTGCCGCTGGAAGGAGGCACTAGCTCTCACCATCCCCAGCAGGACCGGCCAAATTAAAGATAGCTACGATATCCGACTTGAGTCAAGAAAAAACATTATAGCTATCCGACCGAGATGTCTCGCTCCCGGTCAGATCAAACACTAATAATCCATTCTGCCTCAATTTTCGTTTTAAAAAACTGCACAGATCAGTTGCCCTTCCACGGGTCAAACCCATCCATCCCTTCCCGTGCGACGTGATCGATCTAGCCACGACAGCCATGCGCGGTTTCTCAACAATAACTTACGCGCCGGTCTGAAAGAATGATTGAACGGCGGAACGAACCGGCCGCCAGTTGCAAACCAAGTCAGGGCGTCTCGTCCACTGCAAAGTATACCATCTGTCTGCTTGAACAACCAATGGTTTGCAAGGAGAATCTTCCGCTGCCGCTGGAAGGAGGCACTAGCTCTCGCCATCCCCAGCAGGACCGGCCAAATTGAAGATAGCTACGATATCCGACTTGAGTCAAGAAAAAACATTATAGCTATCCGACCGAGATGTCTCGCTCCCGGTCAGATCAAACACTAATAATCCATTCCGCCTCAATTTTCGTTTTAAAAAACTGCACAGATCAGTTGCCCTTCCACGGGTCAAACCCATCCATCCCTTCCCGTGCGACGTGATCGATCTAGCCACGACAGCCATGCGCGGTTTCTCAACAATAACTTACGCGCCGGTCTGAAAGAATGATTGAACGGCGGAACGAACCGGCCGCCAGTTGCAAACCAAGTCAGGGCGTCTCGTCCACTTCAAAGTTTACCATCTGTCTGCTTGAACAACCGATGGTTTGCGAGGAGAATCTTCCGCTGCCGCTGGAAGGAGGCACTAGCTCTCGCCATCCCCAGCAGGACCGGCCAAATTGAAGATAGCTACGATATCCGACTTGAGTCAAGAAAAAACATTATAGCTATCCGACCGAGATGTCTCGCTCCCGGTCAGATCAAACACTAATAATCCATTCCGCCTCAATTTTCGTTTTAAAAAACTGCACTGATCAGTTGGCCTTCCACGGGTCAAACCCATCCATCCCTTCCCGTGCGACGTGATCGATCTAGCCACGACAGCCATGCGCGGTTTCTCAACAATAACTTACGCGCCGGTCTGAAAGAATGATTGAACGGCGGAACGAACCGGCCGCCAGTTGCAAACCAAGTCAGGGCGTCTCGTCCACTGCAAAGTTTACCATCTGTCTGCTTGAACAACCGATGGTTTGCGAGGAGAATCTTCCGCTGCCGCTGGAAGGAGGCACTAGCTCTCGCCATCCCCAGCAGGACCGGCCAAATTAAAGATAGCTACGATATCCGACTTGAGTCAAGAAAAAACATTATAGCTATCCGACCGAGATGTCTCGCTCCCGGTCAGATCAAACACTAATAATCCATTCCGCCTCAATTTTCGTTTTAAAAAACTGCACTGATCAGTTGCCCTTCCACGGGTCAAACCCATCCATCCCTTCCCGTGCGACGTGATCGATCTAGCCACGACAGCCATGCGCGGTTTCTCAACAATAACTTACGCGCCGGTCTGAAAGAATGATTAAACGGCGGAACGAACCGTCCGCCAGTTGCAAACCAAGTCAGGGCGTCTCGTCCACTTCAAAGTTTACCATCTGTCTGCTTGAACAACCGATGGTTTGCGAGAAGAATCTTCCGCTGCCGCTGGAAGGAGGCACTAGCTCTCCCATCCCCAGCAGGACCGGCCAAATTAAAGATAGCTACGATATCCGACTTGAGTCAAGAAAAAACATTATAGCTATCCGACCGAGATGTCTCGCTCCCGGTCAGATCAAACACTAATAATCCATTCCGCCTCAATTTTCGTTTTAAAAAACTGCACTGATCAGTTGCCCTTCCACGGGTCAAACCCATCCATCCCTTCCCGTGCGACGTGATCGATCTAGCCACGACAGCCATGCGCGCTTTCTCAACAATAACTTACGCGCCGGTCTGAAAGAATGATTGAACGGCGGAACGAACCGGCCGCCAGTTGCAAACCAAGTCAGGGCGTCTCGTCCACTGCAAAGTTTACCATCTGTCTGCTTGAACAACCGATGGTTTGCGAGGAGAATCTTCCGCTGCCGCTGGAAGGAGGCACTAGCTCTCGCCATCCCCAGCAGGACCGGCCAAATTAAAGATAGCTACGATATCCGACTTGAGTCAAGAAAAAACATTATAGCTATCCGACCGAGATGTCTCGCTCCCGGTCAGATCAAACACTAATAATCCATTCCGCCTCAATTTTCGTTTTAAAAAACTGCACTGATCAGTTGCCCTTCCACGGGTCAAACCCATCCATCCCTTCCCGTGCGACGTGATCGATCTAGCCACGACAGCCATGCGCGGTTTCTCAACAATAACTTACGCGCCGGTCTGAAAGAATGATTAAACGGCGGAACGAACCGGCCGCCAGTTGCAAACCAAGTCAGGGCGTCTCATCCACTTCAAAGTTTACCATCTGTCTGCTTGAACAACCGATGGTTTGCGAGGAGAATCTTCCGCTGCCGCTGGAAGGAGGCACTAGCTCTCCCATCCCAGCAGGACCGGCCAAATTAAAGATAGCTACGATATCCGACTTGAGTCAAGAAAAAACATTATAGCTATCCGACCGAGATGTCTCGCTCCCGGTCAGATCAAACACTAATAATCCATTCCGCCTCAATTTTCGTTTTAAAAAACTGCACTGATCAGTTGCCCTTCCACGGGTCAAACCCATCCATCCCTTCCCGTGCGACGTGATCGATCTAGCCACGACAGCCATGCGCGCTTTCTCAATAATAACTTACGCGCCGGTCTGAAAGAATGATTGAACAGCGGAACGAACCGGCCGCCAGTTGCAAACCAAGTCAGGGCGTCTCGTCCACTGCAAAGTTTACCATCTGTCTGCTTGAACAACCGATGGTTTGCGAGGAGAATCTTCCGCTGCCGCTGCAAGGAGGCACTAGCTCTCGCCATCCCCAGCAGGACCGGCCAAATTAAAGATAGCTACGATATCTGACTTGAGTCAAGAAAAAACATTATAGCTATCCGACCGAGATGTCTCGCTCCCGGTCAGATCAAACACTAAAAGTCCATTCCGCCTCAATTTTCGTTTTAAAAAACTGCACTGATCAGTTGCCCTTCCACGGGTCAAACCCATCCATCCCTTCCCGTGCGACGTGATCGATCTAGCCACGACAGCCATGCGCGGTTTCTCAACAATAACTTACGCGCCGGTCTGAAAGAGTGATTGAACGGCGGAATGAACCGGCCGCCAGTTGCAAACCAAGTCAGGGCGTCTCGTCCACTGCAAAGTTTACCATATCTCTGCTTGAACAACCGATGGTTTGCGAGGAGAATCTTCCACTGCCGCTGGAAGGAGGCACTAGCTCTCGCCATCCCCAGCAGGACTGGCCAAATTAAAGATAGGTACGATATCCGACTTGAGTCAAGAAAAAACATTATAGCTATCCGACCGAGATGTCTCGCTCCCGGTCAGATCAAACACTAATAATCCATTCCGCCTCAATTTTCGTTTTAAAAAACTGCACTGATCAGTTGCTCTTCCACGGGTCAAACCCATCCATCCCTTCCCGTGCGACGTGATCGATCTAGCCACGACAGCCATGCGTGGTTTCTCAACAATAACTTACGCGCCGGTCTGAAAGAATGATTGAACGGCGGAACGAACCGGCCGCCAGTTGCAAACCAAGTCAGGGCATCTCGTCCACTGCAAAGTTTACCATCTGTCTGCTTGAACAACCGATGGTTTGCGAGGAGAATCTTCCGCTGCCGCTGGAAGGAGGCACTAGCTCTCGCCATCCCCAGCAGGACCGGCCAAATTAAAGATAGCTACGATATCCGAGTTGAGTCAAGAAAAAACATTATAGCTATCCGACCGAGATGTCTCGCTCCCGGTCAGATCAAACACTAATAATCCTTTCCGCCTCAATTTTCATTTTAAAAAACTGCACTGATCTGAACGGCGGAACGAACCGGCCACCAGTTGCAAACCAA
>NC_041388.1:542438583-542449787 GCF_002162155.2 Triticum dicoccoides
CAAAGTTTACCATCTGTCTGCTTGACCAACCAATGGTTTGCGAGGAGAATCTTCCGCTGCCGCTGGAAGGAGGCACTAGCTCCCGCCATCCCCAGCAGGACCGGCCAAATTGAAGATAGCTACGATATCCGACTTGAGTCAAGAAAAAACATTATAGCTATCCGACCGAGATGTCTCGCTCCCGGTCAGATCAAACACTAATAATCCATTCCGCCTCAATTTTCGTTTTAAAAAACTGCACTGATCAGTTGCCCTTCCACGGGTCAAACCCATCCATCCCTTCCCGTGCGACGTGATCGATCTAGCCACGACAACCATGCGCGGTTTCTCAACAATAACTTACGCGCCGGTCTGAAAGAATGATTGAACGGCGGAACAAACCGGCCGCCAGTTGCAAACCAAGTCAGGGCGTCTCGTCCACTGCAAAGATTACCATCTGTCTGCTTGAACAACCGATGGTTTGCGAGGAGAATCTTCCGCTGCCGCTGGAAGGAGGCACTAGCTCTCGCCATCCCCAGCAGGACCGGCCAAATTAAAGGTAGCTACGATATCCGACTTGAATCAAGAAAAAACATTATAGCTGTCCGACCGAGATGTCTCACTCCCGGTCAGATCAAACACTAATAATCCATTCCGCCTCAATTTTCGTTTTAAAAAACTGCACTGATCAGTTGCCCTTCCACGGGTCAAACCCATCCATCCCTTCCCGTGCGACGTGATCGATCTAGCCACGACAGCCATGCGCGGTTTCTCAACAATAACTTACGCGCCAGTCTGAAAGAATGATTGAACGGCGGAACGAACCGGCCACCAGTTGCAAACCAAGTCAGGGCGTCTCGTCCACTGCAAAGTTTACCATCTGTCTGCTTGAACAGCCGATGGTTTGCGAGGAGAATCTTCCGCTGCCGCTGGAAGGAGGCACTAGCTCTCGCCATCCCCAGCAGGACCGGCCAAATTAAAGATAGCTACGATATCCGACTTGAGTCAAGAAAAAACATTATAGCTATCCGACCGAGATGTCTCGCTTCCAGTCAGATCAAACACTAATAATCCATTCCGCCTCAATTTTCGTTTTAAAAAACTGCACTGATCAGTTGCCCTTCCACGGGTCAAACCCATCCATCCCTTCCCGTGCGACGTGATCGATCTAGCCACGACAGCCATGCGCGGTTTCTCAACAATAACTTACGCGCCGGTCTGAAAGAATGATTGAACGGCGGAACGAACCGGCCGCCAGTTGCAAACCAAGTCAGGGCGTCTCGTCCACTGCAAAGTTTACCATCTGTCTGCTTGACCAACCAATGGTTTGCGAGGAGAATCTTCCGCTGCCGCTGGAAGGAGGCACTAGCTCCCGCCATCCCCAGCAGGACCGGCCAAATTGAAGATAGCTACGATATCCGACTTGAGTCAAGAAAAAACATTATAGCTATCCGACCGAGATGTCTCGCTCCCGGTCAGATCAAACACTAATAATCCATTCCGCCTCAATTTTCGTTTTAAAAAACTGCACTGATCAGTTGCCCTTCCACGGGTCAAACCCATCCATCCCTTCCCGTGCGACGTGATCGATCTAGCCACGACAACCATGCGCGGTTTCTCAACAATAACTTACGCGCCGGTCTGAAAGAATGATTGAACGGCGGAACAAACCGGCCGCCAGTTGCAAACCAAGTCAGGGCGTCTCGTCCACTGCAAAGATTACCATCTGTCTGCTTGAACAACCGATGGTTTGCGAGGAGAATCTTCCGCTGCCGCTGGAAGGAGGCACTAGCTCTCGCCATCCCCAGCAGGACCGGCCAAATTAAAGGTAGCTACGATATCCGACTTGAATCAAGAAAAAACATTATAGCTGTCCGACCGAGATGTCTCGCTCCCGGTCAGATCAAACACTAATAATCCATTCCGCCTCAATTTTCGTTTTAAAAAACTGCACTGATCAGTTGCCCTTCCACGGGTCAAACCCATCCATCCCTTCCCGTGCGACGTGATCGATCTAGCCACGACAGCCATGCGCGGTTTCTCAACAATAACTTACGCGCCAGTCTGAAAGAATGATTGAACGGCGGAACGAACCGGCCACCAGTTGCAAACCAAGTCAGGGCGTCTTGTCCACTGCAAAGTTTACCATCTGTCTGCTTGAACAGCCGATGGTTTGCGAGGAGAATCTTCCGCTGCCGCTGGAAGGAGGCACTAGCTCTCGCCATCCCCAGCAGGACCGGCCAAATTAAAGATAGCTACGATATCCGACTTGAGTCAAGAAAAAACATTATAGCTATCCGACCGAGATGTCTCGCTTCCAGTCAGATCAAACACTAATAATCCATTCCGCCTCAATTTTCGTTTTAAAAAACTGCACTGATCAGTTGCCCTTCCACGGGTCAAACCCATCCATCCCTTCCCGTGCGACGTGATCGATCTAGCCACGACAGCCATGCGCGGTTTCTCAACAATAACTTACGCGCCGGTCTGAAAGAATGATTGAACGGCGGAACGAACCGGCCGCCAGTTGCAAACCAAGTCAGGGCGTCTCGTCCACTGCAAAGTTTACCATCTGTCTGCTTGAACAACCGATGGTTTGCGAGGAGAATCTTCCGCTGCCGCGGGAAGGAGGCACTAGCTCTCGCCATCCCAGTAGGACCGGCCAAATTAAAGGTAGCTACGATATCCGACTTGAATCAAGAAAAAACATTATAGCTATCCGACCGAGATGTCTCGCTCCCGGTCAGATCAAACACTAATAATCCATTCCGCCTCAATTTTCGTTTTAAAAAACTGCACTGATCAGTTGCCCTTCCACGGGTCAAACCCATCCATCCCTTCCCGTGCGACGTGATCGATCTAGCCACGACAGCCATGCGCGGTTTCTCAACAATAACTTACGCGCCGGTCTGAAAGAATGATTGAACGGCGGAACAAACCGGCCGCCAGTTGCAAACCAAGTCAGGGCGTCTCGTCCACTGCAAAGTTTACCATCTGTCTGCTTGAACAACCGATGGTTTGCGAGGAGAATCTTCCGCTGCCGCTGGAAGGAGGCACTAGCTCTCGCCATCCCCAGTAGGACCGGCCAAATTAAAGGTAGCTACGATATCCGACTTGAATCAAGAAAAAACATTATAGCTATCCGACCGAGATGTCTCGCTCCCGGTCAGATCAAACACTAATAATCCATTCCGCCTCAATTTTCGTTTTAAAAAACTGCACTGATCAGTTGCCCTTCCACGGGTCAAACCCATCCATCCCTTCCCGTGCGACGTGATCGATCTAGCCACGACAGCCATGCGCGGTTTCTCAACAATAACATACGCGCCGGTCTGAAAGAATGATTGAACGGCGGAACGAACCGGCCGCCAGTTGCAAACCAAGTCAGGGCGTCTCGTCCACTGCAAAGTTTACCATCTGTCTGCTTGAACAACCGATGGTTTGCGAGGAGAATCTTCCGCTGCCGCTGGAAGGAGGCACTAGCTCTCGCCATCCCCAGCAGGACCGGCCAAATTAAAGATAGCTACGATATCCGACTTGAGTCAAGAAAAAACATTATAGCTATCCGACCGAGATGTCTCGCTCCCGGTCAGATCAAACACTAATAATCCATTCCGCCTCAATTTTCGTTTTAAAAAACTGCACTGATCAGTTGCCCTTCCACGGGTCAAACCCATCCATCCCTTCCCGTGCGACGTGATCGATCTAGCCACGACAGCCATGCGCGGTTTCTCAACAATAACTTACGCGCCGGTCTGAAAGAATGATTGAACGGCGGAACAAACCGGCCGCCAGTTGCAAACCAAGTCAGGGCGTCTCGTCCACTACAAAGTTTACCATCTGTCTGCTTGAACAACCGATGTTTTGCGAGGAGAATCTTCCGCTGCCGCTGGAACGAGGCACTAGCTCTCGCCATCCCCAGCAGGACCGGCCAAATTAAAGGTAGCGACGATATCCGACTTGAATCAAGAAAAAACATTATAGCTATCCGACCGAGATGTCTCGCTCCCGGTCAGATCAAACACTAATAATCCATTCCGCCTCAATTTTCGTTTTAAAAAACTGCACTGATCAGTTGCCCTTCCACGGGTCAAACCCATCCATCCCTTCCCGTGCGACGTGATCGATCTAGCCACGACAGCCATGCGCGGTTTCTCAACAATAACTTACGCGCTGGTCTGAAAGAATGATTGAACGGCGGAACAAACCGGCCGCCAGTTGCAAACCAAGTCAGGGCGTCTCGTCCACTGCAAAGTTTACCATCTGTCTGCTTGAACAACCGATGGTTTGCGAGGAGAATCTTCCGCTGCCGCTGGAAGGAGGCACTAGCTCTCGCCATCCCCAGCAGGACCGGCCAAATTAAAGATAGCTACGATATCCGACTTGAGTCAAGAAAAAACATTATAGCTATCCGACCGAGATGTCTCGCTCCCGGTCAGATCAAACACTAATAATCCATTCCGCCTCAATTTTCGTTTTAAAAAACTGCACTGATCAGTTGCCCTTCCACGGGTCAAACCCATCCATCCCTTCCCGTGCGACGTGATCGATCTAGCCACGACAGCCATGCGCGGTTTCTCAACAATAACTTACGCGCCGGTCTGAAAGAATGATTGAACGGCGGAACAAACCGGCCGCCAGTTGCAAACCAAGTCAGGGCGTCTCGTCCACTACAAAGTTTACCATCTGTCTGCTTGAACAACCGATGTTTTGCGAGGAGAATCTTCCGCTGCCGCTGGAAGGAGGCACTAGCTCTCGCCATCCCCAGCAGGACCGGCCAAATTAAAGGTAGCGACGATATCCGACTTGAATCAAGAAAAAACATTATAGCTATCCGACCGAGATGTCTCGCTCCCGGTCAGATCAAACACTAATAATCCATTCCGCCTCAATTTTCGTTTTAAAAAACTGCACTGATCAGTTGCCCTTCCACGGGTCAAACCCATCCATCCCTTCCCGTGCGACGTGATCGATCTAGCCACGACAGCCATGCGCGGTTTCTCAACAATAACTTACGCGCCGGTCTGAAAGAATGATTGAACGGCGGAAAGAACTGGCCGCCAGTTGCAAACCAAGTCAGGGCGTCTCGTCCACTGCAAAGTTTACCATCTGTCTGCTTGAACAACCGATGGTTTGCGAGGAGAATCTTTCGCTGCCGCTGGAAGGAGGCACTAGCTCTCGCCATCCCCAGCAGGACCGGCCAAATTAAAGATAGCTACGATATCCGACTTGAGTCAAGAAAAAACATTATAGCTATCCGACCGAGATGTCTCGCTCCCGGCAAACACTAATAATCCATTCCGCCTCAATTTTCGTTTTAAAAAACTGCACTGATCAGTTGCCCTTCCACGGGTCAAACCCATCCATCCCTTCCCGTGCGACGTGATCGATCTAGCCACGACAGCCATGCGCGGTTTCTCAACAATAACTTACGCGCCGGTCTGAAAGAATGATTGAACGGCGGAACGAACTGGCCGCCAGTTGCAAACCAAGTCAGGGCGTCTCGTCCACTGCAAAGTTTACCATCTGTCTGCTTGAACAACCGATGGTTTGCGAGGAGAATCTTTCGCTGCCGCTGGAAGGAGGCACTAGCTCTCGCCATCCCCAGCAGGACCGGCCAAATTAAAGGTAGCGACGATATCCGACTTGAATCAAGAAAAAACATTATAGCTATCCGACCGAGATGTCTCGCTCCCGGTCAGATCAAACACTAATAATCCATTCCGCCTCAATTTTCGTTTTAAAAAACTGCACTGATCAGTTGCCCTTCCACGGGTCAAACCCATCCATCCCTTCCCGTGCGACGTGATCGATCTAGCCACGACAGCCATGCGCGGTTTCTCAACAATAACTTACGCGCCGGTCTGAAAGAATGATTGAACGGCGGAACGAACCGGCCGCCAGTTGCAAACCAAGTCAGGGCGTCTCGTCCACTGCAAAGTTTACCATCTGTCTGCTTGAACAACCGATGGTTTGCGAGGAGAATCTTCCGCTGCCGCTGGAAGGAGGCACTAGCTCTCGCCATCCCCAGCAGGACCGGCCAAATTAAAGATAGCTACAATATCCGACTTGAGTCAAGAAAAAACATTATAGCTATCCGACCGAGATGTCTCGCTCCCGGTCAGATCAAACACTAATAATCCATTCCGCCTCAATTTTCGTTTTAAAAAACTGCACTGATCAGTTGCCCTTCCACGGGTCAAACCCATCCATCCCTTCCCGTGCGACGTGATCGATCTAGCCACGACAGCCATGCGCGGTTTCTCAACAATAACTTACGCGCCGGTCTGAAAGAATGATTGAACGGCGGAACAAACCGGCCGCCAGTTGCAAACCAAGTCAGGGCGTCTCGTCCACTACAAAGTTTACCATCTGTCTGCTTGAACAAATGTTTTGCGAGGAGAATCTTCCGCTGCCGCTGGAAGGAGGCACTAGCTCTCGCCATCCCCAGCAGGACCGGCCAAATTAAAGGTAGCGACGATATCCGACTTGAATCAAGAAAAAACATTATAGCTATCCGACCGAGATGTCTCGCTCCCGGTCAGATCAAACACTAATAATCCATTCCGCCTCAATTTTCGTTTTAAAAAACTGCACTTATCAGTTGCCCTTCCACGGGTCAAACCCATCCATCCCTTCCCGTGCGACGTGATCGATCTAGCCACGACAGCCATGCGCGGTTTCTCAACAATAACTTACGCGCCGGTCTGAAAGAATGATTGAACGGCGGAACGAACCGGCCGCCAGTTGCAAACCAAGTCAGGGCGTCTCGTCCACTGCAAAGTTTACCATCTGTCTGCTTGAACAACCGATGGTTTGCGAGGAGAATCTTCCGCTGCCGCTGGAAGGAGGCACTAGCTCTCGCCATCCCCAGCAGGACCGGCCAAATTAAAGATAGCTACGATATCCGACTTGAGTCAAGAAAAAACATTATAGCTATCCGACCGAGATGTCTCGCTCTCGGTCAGATCAAACACTAATAATCCATTCCGCCTCAATTTTCGTTTTAAAAAACTGCACTGATCAGTTGCCCTTCCACGGGTCAAACCCATCCATCCCTTCCCGTGCGACGTGATCGATCTAGCCACGACAGCCATGCGCGGTTTCTCAACAATAACTTACGCGCCGGTCTGAAAGAATGATTGAACGGCGGAACGAACCGGCCGCCAGTTGCAAACCAAGTCAGGGCGTCTCGTCCACTGCAAAGTTTACCATCTGTCTGCTTGAACAACCGATGGTTTGCGAGGAGAATCTTCCGCTGCCGCTGGAAGGAGGCACTAGCTCTCGCCATCCCCAGCAGGACCGGCCAAATTAAAGATAGCTACGATATCCGACTTGAGTCAAGAAAAAACATTATAGCTATCCGACCGAGATGTCTCGCTCTCGGTCAGATCAAACACTAATAATCCATTCCGCCTCAATTTTCGTTTTAAAAAACTGCACTGATCAGTTGCCCTTCCACGGGTCAAACCCATCCATCCCTTCCCGTGCGACGTGATCGATCTAGCCACGACAGCCATGCGCGGTTTCTCAACAATAACTTACGCGCCGGTCTGAAAGAATGATTGAACGGCGGAACGAACCGGCCGCCAGTTGCAAACCAAGTCAGGGCGTCTCGTCCACTGCAAAGTTTACCATCTGTCTGCTTGAACAACCGATGGTTTGCGAGGAGAATCTTCCGCTGCCGCTGGAAGGAGGCACTAGCTCTCGCCATCCCCAGCAGGACCGGCCAAATTAAAGATAGCTATGATATCCGACTTGAGTTAAGAAAAAACATTATAACTATCCAACCGAGATGTCTCGCTCCCGGTCAAATCAAACGTCCAAATGCAGCTGGTCGCCGTGAAAGTCTCCCTGGTTTAAACTCGAATGCACGCATCACACATCCATTCCAGTTCAGAAACTGACGGGGGACAACGAATGGATAACAAAGAAGAAACTTGTGTATGGAGACCATTAAGGTATGAACCCTAGCTAAGCTAGCTGGTGAGCCAAGTCATTCTTTTCGATATACGTATAAAAGCGAGTAGTAATGCACTTCTCGCGATAAGACCACCCCTTGAGCACGCGAATAGTCGCATTCAATCATAATTAATTGGTTGACGAACCTTTTGCTTTGTACAACACTCAATGGATCGCCGTCAGACAGGACCAGAGTACATGTGAGCACGAATGGCTTATACACCGAAATGTTGATAGTACTATAGTAGTACTGTAGTACTCCCTCCGTAAACTAATATAAAAGCGTTTAGAACACTACTTTAGTGATCTAAACGCTCTTATATTAGTTTAGAGAGGGAGTACCAATTAATCATCCAGCAGCTATGTATTCCTAATCGGGCGATGAAGAGAATCTCTTAACCACACGCAACTCTGTTTGATTATTAGCCTAAGCCACTACGCCAGCCCGGACGGAATGCACATCTTTCTGACACTTCAGTTGACGGCATCCTGCGCCGTCCCATCCCATTGACAGCGAGCGAGCTGGCCAGCCGGTGATGCCGATACGCACGGCGCATATGCGTGCTTCGCTCACCCGCTCGGTGAGCTATCACCGTCGATCGCCTGCTGCAGCTTAGCTTAGCTGCCGCTGGCTCATGTCTTATCAGACCGATCGGGACGTGGACGATAAGCCATTTGAGTTTTCGGCATTGTGTAGTCGCTCAACCTGGCACGCCTCTGCAAACCTGTACTCCTATCCTATGTGCTGCACTGCACTCTGTTTCCGATGACAATGACGGCCTTGATTTGTACCGCTCGCTTATCTCCTGATGATATTGTATGTCAGCATGCATGCGTACGTGGGTGTGCACCGTGACAAGGGAACTCCAACTTCTCTTGTGCTACTACTCGTTAGCTAGCGGTAACCCTGCCACCCACTGCTTTTTGTTTGTTTCCCTGATCGTGCAATCCTGTGACAAGGATTTCCAGTGCTGGATTTTATTTTGAGCGCACAGGTGACAGGACAGGACCAGCTGCTGCTACCTGCTAGCAATCGCATACCGTCCGTCCAGAACGGTCGGGGTCGTCTGCCTGGTTCAAGCGTGGACGGTCGGTAGAGAGACACGGATGGACGTACGGCCACAATGTCTGTCGTCTCATCCATGCGTCGATCTATCTATCTGTTCTCTCCTCTTGCGCGTCGTCGATCGGATGGATCAGACCTGCACGTACGCTTCACCCACGCTGTGCTAGCTAGCTATAGCTTTCATTATCATCACAAAAAAAAAAGATCTCCTAGCTAGCTCAGTCGAGTATATAATAGTACAAAAAAATCTCACGTGTTTACTTAATTATTCGTTCTAAAATTTTGAAGTTATCCCCTAGTGAAAGCTCAAGATCGCATGGTTACGACCGACGCTGATCCAGTCAGCCTGGCCCGTTGCTGTGTGCGAATTGCAAAGCCGATGGCTTTTTTTTTGGGAAACATAGGGCTTTATTCAATCATAAACGGCTCCAGCGCGATCAGCCATTAAGCTCGTCATTAGGAAACCGGAAGGAGAGTCCATCCAACAATCAGTCACTCCCAATGTGCTTGCATGCTTTGCACAGAGGTGCGCTGAGTTGTTAGCTTGTCTTAATACATGAAGAACATCAAAACTAAGAAAAGTTGAGGCTAGCCCTTCAATTTCGAAAAGAATAGGCGCTATGACAGAGCGCGAAAAAAGTCGCGAGTTCCAGTGTTGTACCAGCTCCAGACAATCTACTTCGAGCACCACTCGCGAAGCACCTCGAAGCTTGCCAAAAATGGCTCCGTCTCATAGAGCCATGGCTTCTGCGATGAGCGGATCAGTGACATGATGGTATGGCTTGCTCCAGGCAGCAACAAAGGCGGATGAGGTTCGAGCAAGCCCCCCCGCTCCGCTTCTGTTTTCAGTCAGTGAGACGCTAGCGTCTGTATTGATCTTGAGCCACTCGGGGTCAGATGGCCTCCAACCATAACCAGGCAAGATCCTGGTATGTTCTCCGGGAAGCTCCAGCAGCATTAGGGCTTCTCGGATACGCTTCAGGGACTGGCCTGGATGCAGGCTCTCTCTGTCATGTGTTATATTATTGCGAGAAGTCCATATAGCCCACATGACAGTGATAATCTTCGGCCGATCCCCTTCAGTGATGCGTGTCACACAAAATATCCTTGCACCAAGTTATCGGATGTAAGTGTGGCAGCTTGACATTGAGCCATTTCCTAGCTTCTGTCCAGAAGCTTTGAGCATGAGTACACTTGATGAGAGCGTGCTTCATGTCTTCGTCTGCACCCTTGCAGATTTTGCATCGGGCCATAGTAGCAATGTGCTTGTATTTCAGTGTTGATTCGACCGGCAAGATGCCGCGAAGAACCCGCCACCAAAAAACACGGACTTTGGGTAGCACCTTGAGCTTCCAGAGCCGAGTCCATAACTGTTTATCATTCTCAGAAGTTTCAGTAATCGTCCCTTCCTCTAGAGCCAACTGCTCGTTACGAGTCATTAGAGCACGATACGCAGATTTTACAGTATAGGATCCCGACCTCTCATGAGCCCATGCCCAGAAATCGTCGCCACCACCTTGCCGGAGAGGTAGGTTCAGGATTTCATCGGCATCCGGTGGTGTGAAGTTACTCCTTATGAGATCAACTTTCCAACTCCAGTTGTCTGTATCGATAAGGTCTGAAACTGTGTGAAGGTTGGCGCTCCCAATCTGAACTGAGGGCTTCAGAGATAGCTTTCCAGGTAGCCACCTAATGGGGAACGTAGTAATTTCAAAAAATTTCCTACGCACACGCAAGATCATGGTGATGCATAGCAACGAGAGGGGAGAGTGTGATCTACGTACCCTTGTAGATCGACAACGAAAGCGTTTGGTTGATGTAGTCGTACGTCTCCACGGCCCGACCGATCAAGCACCGAAACTACGGCACCTCCGAGTTCTAGCACACGTTCAGCTCGATGACGATCCCCGGACTCCGATCCAGCAAAGTGTCGGGGAAGAGTTCCGTCAGCATGACGGCGTGGTGACGATCTTGATGTACTACCGTCGCAGGGCTTCGCCTAAGCACCGCTACAATATGACCGAGGTGGAATATGGTGGAGGGGGGCACCGCACACGGCTAAGGAATGATCACGAAGATCAACTTGTGTCTCTAGGGGGTGCCCCTGCCTCCGTATATAAAGGTTCAAGGGAGGGGGGCCGGCCGGCCAGGAGAGGCGCGCCAGGAGGAGTCCTACTCCCTCTGGGAGTAGGACTCC
>NC_041388.1:542450071-542456853 GCF_002162155.2 Triticum dicoccoides
GAGAGGAGAGAGAGGAGGAAGGGGGGCCGGCCCCCTCTCCTTGTCCAATTCGGACCAAGGGGGGGAGGGGCGCGCGGCCCATCTCTGGCCACCTCTCCTCTCTTCCACCAAGGCCCACTAAGGCCCATATACCTCCCGGGGGGTTCCGGTAACCTCCCGGTACTCCGGTAAAATCCCGATTTCACCCGGAACACTTCCGATATCCAAACATAGGCTTCCAATATATCAATCTTTATGTCCCGACCATTTCGAGACTCCTCGTCATGTCCGTGATCACATCTGTGACTCCGAACAACCTTCGGTACATCAAAATGCATAAACTCATAATATAACTGTCATCGTAACCTTAAGCGTGCGGACCCTACGGGTTCGAGAACAATGTAGACATGACCGAGACACGTCTCCGTTCAATAACCAATAGCGGAACCTGGATGCTCATATTGGCTCCTACATATTCCACGAAGATCTTTTATCGGTCAGACCGCATAACAACATACGTTGTTTCCTTTGTCATCGGTATGTTACTTGCCCAAGATTCGATTGTCGGTATCCCATACCTAGTTCAATCTCGTTACCGGCAAGTCTCTTTACTCGTTCCGTAATACATCATCTCACAACTAACTCATTAGTTGCAATGCTTGCAAGGCTTATGTGATGTGCATTACCGAGAGGGCCCAGAGATACCTCTTCGACAATCGAAGTGACAAATCCTAATCTCGAAATACGCCAACCCAACATGTACCTTTGGAGACACCTGTAGAGCTCCTTTATAATCACCCAGTTACGTTGTGACGTTTGGTAGCACACAAAGTGTTCCTCCGGCAAACAGGAGTTGCATAATCTCATAGTCATAGGAACATGTGTAAGTCATGAAGAAAGCAATAGCAACATACTAAACGATCGGGTGCTAAGCTAATGGAATGGGTCATGTTAATCAGATCATCCAACTAATGATGCGATCCCGTTAATCAAATAACAACTCTTTGTCCATGGTTAGGAAACATAACCATCTTTGATTAACGAGCTAGTCAAGTAGAGGCATACTAGTGACACTCTGTTTGTCTATGTATTCACACATGTATTATCTTTCCGGTTAATACAATTCTAGCATGAATAATAAACTTTTATCATGATATAAGGAAATAAATAATAACTTTATTATTGCCTCTAGGGCATATTTCCTTCAGTCTCCCACTTGCACTATAGTCAATAATCTAGTTCACATCGCCATGTGATTTAATAGCAATAGTTCTCATCACCATGTGATTAACACCCATAGTCCACATCGATATGTGACCAACACCCAAAGGGTTTACTAGAGTCAGTAATCTAGTTCACATCGCTGTGTGATTAACACCCAAAGAGTACTAAGGTGTGATCATGTTTTGCTTGTGAGATAATTTTAGTCACCGGGTCTGTTATATTCAGATCCGTAAGTATTTTGCAAATATTTATGTCAACAATGCTCTGCACAGAGCTACTCTAGCTAATTGCTCCCACTTTTATTATGTATCTAGATTGAGACTTAGATTCATCTAGATTAGTGTCAAAACTTGCATCGGCGTAACCCTTTACGACGAACCTTTTTTCACTTCCATAATCGAGAAACATATCCTTATTCACTAAGGATAATTTTGACCGCTGTCCAGTGATCTACTCCTAGATCACTATTGTACTTCCTTGCCAAACTCAGGGGTAGGGTATACAATAGATCTGGTACACAACATGGCATAATTTATAGAACATATGACCAAGGCATAGGGAATGACATTCATTCTCTTTCTATCTTCTGTCGTGGTCGGGCTTTGAGTCTTACTCAATTTCACACCTTGTAACATAGGCAAGAAACTCTTTCTTTGTCTGTTCCATTTTGAACTACTTCAAAATCTTGTCAAGGTATGTATTTATTGAAAAACCTTATCAAGCGTCTTGATCTATCTCTATAGATCTTGATGCTCAATATGTAAGCAACTTCACCGAGGTCTTTCTTTGAAAAAACTCCTTTCAAACACTCCTTTATGCTTTGCAGAATAATTCTACATTATTTCCGATCAACAATATGTCATTCACATATACTTATCAGAAATGCTGTAGTGCTCCCACTCACTTTCTTGTAAATACAGGCTTCACCGCAAGTCTGTATAAAACTATATGCTTTGATCAACTTATCAAAGCGTATATTCCAACTCCGAGATGCTTACACCAGTCCATAGATGGATCACTGGAGTTTGCATATTTTGTTAACACCTTTAGGATTGACAAAAACTTCTGGTTGCATCATATACAACTCTTCTTTAAGAAATCCATTAAGGATTGCAGTTTTGTTATCCATTTGCCAGATTTCATAAAATGCGGCAATTGCTAACATGATTTGGACAGATTTAAGCATAGATACGAGTGAGAAACTCTCATCGTAGTCAACACCTTAAACTTTTCGAAAACCTTTTGTGACAATTCTAGCTTTGCAGATAGTAACACTACTATCAGTGTCCGTCTTCCTCTTGAAGATCCATTTATTCTCAATTGCTTGCCGATCAGCGGGCAAGTCAACCAAAGTCCATACTTTGTTCTCATACATGGATCCCATCTCATATTTCATGGCCTCAAGCCATTTTGCGGAATCTGGGCTCATCATCGCTTCCTCATAGTTCGCAAGTTCGTCATGGTCTAGTAACATGACTTCCAGAACAGGATTACAGTACCACTCTGGTGCAGATCTCACTCTGGTTTACCTGCGAGATTCGGTAGTAACTTGATCTGAAGTTACATGATTATCATCTTTAGCTTCCTCACTAATTGGTGTAGTAGTCACAGGAACAGATTTCTGTGATGAACTACTTTCCAATAAGGGAGAAGGTACAATTACCTTATCAAGTTTTTTACTTTCCTCCCACTCACTTCTTTCGAGAGAAAACTCCTTCTCTAGAAAGTTTCCGAATTTAGCAACAAAAGTCTTGCCTTCGGATCTGTGATAGAAGGTGTATCCAATAGTTTCCTTTGGATGTCCTATGAAGATTTACTTCTCCGATTTGGGTTCGAGCTTATCATGTTGAAACTTTTTCACATAAGCATCGCAGTCCCAAACTTTAAGAAACGACAGCTTAGGTTTCTTGCCAAACCATAGTTCATATGGTGTCGTCTCAACGGATTTAGATGGTGCCCTATTAACGTGAATGCAGTTGTCTCTAATGCATAACCTCAAAACGATAGTGGTAGATCGGTAAGAGACATCATAGATTGCACTATATCCAATAAAGTACGGTTATGACGTTCGGACACACCATTATGTTGTGGTGTTCCATGTGGCATGAGTTTTTGAAACTGTTCCACATTGTTTTAATTGAAGACCAAACTCGTAACTCAAATATTTGTCTCCGCGATCAGATCGTAGAAACTTTATTTTCTTGTCACGGCGATTTTCCACTTCACTCTGAAATTCTTTGAACTTTTCAAATGTTTCAGACTTATGTTTCATCAAGTAGATATACCCATATCTGCTCAAATCATCTCTGAAGTTCAGAAAATAACGATACTTGCCGTGAGCCTTAACACTCATCGGACCGCATACATCAGTATGTATTATTTCCAATAAGTCATTTTCTTGCTCCGGAGAACGGAGTCTTAGTCATCTTGCCCATGAGGCATGGTTCGCAAGCATCAAGTGGTTCATAATCAAGTGATTCCAAAATCCCATCAGCATGGAGTTTCTTCATGCGCTTTACACCAATATGACCTAAATGGCAGTGCTACAAATAAGTTGCACTATCATTATTAACTTTGCATCTTTTGGTTTCAATATTACGATTATGTGTATCACTACGATCGAGATCCAACGAACTATTTTCATTGGGTGTGTAACCATATAAGGTTTTATTCATGTAAACAGAACAACAATTTATTCTCTTACTTAAATGAATAACCGTATTACAATAAACATGATCAAATCATATTCATGCTTAACGCAAACACCAAATAACACTTATTCGGGTTCAACACTAATCCCGAAAGTATAGGGAGTGTGCGATGATGATCATATCAATCTTGGAACCACTTCCAACACACATCGTCACTTCACCCTTAACTAGTCTCTGTTTATTCTGCAACTCCCGTTTCAAGTTACTAATTTTAGCAACTGAACTAGTATCAAATACTGAGGGGTTGCTATAAACACTAGTAAAGTACACATCAATAACATGTATATCAAATATACTTATGTTCACTTTGCCATCCTTCTTATCTGCCAATCACTTGGGGTAGTTCCGTTTCCAGTGACCAGTCCCTTTGCAGTAGAAACACTTAGTCTCAGGGTTAGGACCAGACTTGGGCTTCTTCACTTGAGCAGAAACTTGCTTGTTGTTCTTCTTGAAGTTCCCCTTCTTCCCTCTGCCCTTTTCTTGAAACTAGTGGTCTTGTCTACCATCAACACTTGATGTTTTTTCTCGATTTCTACCTTCGTCAATTTCCGCATTACGAAGAGCTTGGGAATCGTTTCCGTTATCCCTTGCATATCATAGTTCATCACGAAGTTCTACTAACTTGGTGATGGTGACTAGAGAATTCTGTCAATCACTATCTTATCTGGAAGATTAACTCCCACTTGATTCAAGCGATTGTAGTACTCAGACAATCTGAGCACATGCTCACTAGTTGAGCGATTCTCCTCCATCTTTTAGCTATAGAACTTGTTGGAGACTTCATATCTCTCAACTCGGGTATTTGCTTGAAATATTAACTTGAACTCCTGGAACATCTCATATGCTCCATGACGTTTAAAACGTCTTTGAAGTCCCGATTCTAAGCCATTAAGCATGGTGCACTAAACTATCAAGTAGTCATCATATTGAGCTAGCCAAACGTTCATAAAGTTTGCATCTGCTCCTGCAATAGGTCCGTCACCTAGCGGTGCATCAAGGACATAATTCTTCTGTGCAGCAATGAGGATAAACCTCAGATCACGAATCCAATCCGCATCATTGCTACTAACATCTTTCAACACAATTTTCTCTAGGAACATATCAAAACAAACACAGGGAAGCAACAATGTGAGCTATTGATCTACAACATTATTTGCAAAATACTACCAGGACTAAGTTCATGATAAATTTAAGTTCAATTAATCATATTACTTAAGAACTCCCACTTAGACAGACATCCCTCTAATCCTCTAAGTGATTACGTGATCCAAATCAACTAAACCATGTCCGATCATCACGTGAGATGGAGTAGTTTCATTGGTGAACATCACTATGTTGATCATATCTACTATATGATTCACGCTCGACCTTTCGGTCTCCGTGTTCCGAGGCCATATCTGTATATGCTTGGCTCGTCAAGTATAACCTGAGTATTCCGCGTGTGCAACTGATTTGCACCCGTTGTATTTGAACGTAGAGCCTATCACACCCGATCATCACGTGGTGTCTCAGCACGAAGAACTCTCGCAACGGTGCATACTCAGGAAGAACACTTCTTGATAATTTAGTGAGAGATCATCTTATAATGCTACCGTCAATCAAAGCAAAATAAGATGCATAAAAGATAAACATCACATGCAATCAATATAAGTGATATGATATGGCCATCATCATCTTGTGCTTGTGATCTCCATCTCCGAAGCACCGTCATGATCACCATCGTCACCGGCGCGACACCTTGATCTCCATCGTAGCATCGTTGTCGTCTCGCCAATCTTATGCTTCTACGACTATCGCTACCGCTTAGTGATAAAGTAAAGCATTACAGCGCGATTGCATTGCATACAATAAAGCGACAACCATATGGCTCTTGCTAGTTGCCGATAACTCAGTTACAAAACATGATCATCTCATACAATAAAATTTAGCAACATGTCTTGACCATATCACATCACAACATGCCCTGCAAAAACAAGTTAGACGTCCTCTACTTTGTTGTTGCATGTTTTATGTGGCTGCTACGGGCATAAGCAAGAACCAATCTTATCTACGCATAAAAACCACAACGATAGTTTGTCAAGTTGGTGCTGTTTTAACCTTCACAAGGACCGGGCATAGCCACACTTGGTTCAACTAAAGTTGGAGAAACTGTCACCCGCAAGCCACCTATGTGCAAAGCACGTCGGAAGAACCGGTCTCGCGTAAGCGTACGCGTAATGTCGGTCCGGGCCGCTTCGTCCAACAATACCGCCGAACCAAAGTATGACATGCTGGTAAGCAGTATGCCTTATATCGCCCACAACTCACTTGTGTTCTACTCGTGCATATAACATCAACATATAAAACCTAGGCTCGGATGCCACTATTGGGGAACGTAGTAATTTCAAAAAAATTTCTACGCACACGCAAGATCATGGTGATGCATAGCAACGAGAGGGGAGAGTGTGATCTACGTATCCTTGTAGATCGACAACGGAAGCGTTTGGTTGATGTAGTCGTACGTCTCCACGGCCCGACCGATCAAGCACCGAAACTACGGCACCTCCGAATTCTAGCACACGTTCAGCTCGATGACGATCCCCGGACTCCGATCCAGCAAAGTGTCGGGGAAGAGTTCCATCAGCACGACAGCGTGGTGACGATCTTGATGTACTACCGTCGCAGGGCTTCTCCTAAGCACCGCTACAATATGACCGAGGTGGAATATGGTGGAGGGGGGCACCGCACGGCTAAGGAACGATCACGAAGATCAACTTGTGTCTCTAGGGGGTGCCCCTTCCTCTGTATATAAAGGTTCAAGGGAGGGGGCCGGCCGGCCAGGAGAGGCGCGCCAGGAGGAGTCCTACTCGCTCTGGGAGTAGGACTCCC
>NC_041388.1:542457276-542464673 GCF_002162155.2 Triticum dicoccoides
GAAGAGGAGAGAGAGGAGGAAGGGGGGCCGGCCCCCTCTCCTTGTCCAATTCGGACCAAGGAGGGGAGGGGCGCGCGGCCCATCTCTGGCCACCTCTCCTCTCTTCCACTAAGGCCCACTAAGGCCCATATACCTCCCGGGGGGTTCCGGTAACCTCCCGGTACTCCGGTAAAATCCCGATTTCACCCGAAACACTTTCGATATCCAAACATAGGCTTCCAATATATCATTATTTATGTAACGACCATTTTGAGACTCCTCGTCATGTCCGTGATCACATCCGTGACTCCGAACAACCTTCGGTACATCAAAATGCATAAACTCATAATATAACTGTCATCGTAACCTTAAGTGTGCGGACCCTACGTGTTCGAGAACAATGTAGACATGACCGAGACACGTCTCCGGTCAATAACCAATAGCGGAACCTGGATGCTCATATTGGCTCCTACATATTCTACGAAGATCTTTTATCGGTCAGACCGCATAACAACATACGTTGTTCCCTTTGTCATCGATATGTTACTTGCCCGAGATTCGATCGTCGGTATCCCATACCTAGTTCAATCTCGTTACCGGCAAGTCTCTTTACTCGTTCCGTAATACATCATCTCACAACTAACTCATTAGTTGCAATGCTTGCAAGGCTTATGTGATGTGCATTACCGAGAGGGCCCAGAGATACCTCTTCGACAATTGGAGTGACAAATCCTAATCTCTAAATACGCCAACCCAACATGTACCTTTGGAGACACCTGTAGAGCTCCTTTATAATTACCTAGTTACGTTGTGACGTTTGGTAGCACACAAAGTGTTCCTCTGGCAAACGGGAGTTGCATAATCTCATAGTCATAGGAACATGTATAAGTCATGAAGAAAGCAATAGCAACATACTAAACGATCGGGTGCTAAGCTAATGGAATGGGTCATGTCAATCAGATCATTCAACTAATGATGTGATCCCGTTAATCAAATAACAACTCTTTGTCCATGGTTAGGAAACATAACCATCTTTGATTAACGAGCTAGTCAAGTAGAGGCATACTAGTGACACTCTGTTTGTCTATGTATTCACACATGTATTATGTTTCCGGTTAATACAATTCTATCATGAATAATAAACTTTTATCATGATATAAGGAAATAAATAATAACTTTATTATTGCCTCTAGGGCATATTTCCTTCACCACCGACCAGTCCAAATTTTCACAGAAGTGCCATCACAAATTCGCCATAGCAAGCCGGCTTCTAGTGCCTTCCTCCCAGCTATGATACCCTTCCATGTCGTGGAGGCATTTCGTGGCACAGAAGCACTCATAAAATCAGAGTTTGGAAAATAGCGTCCTTTTAGAACCCTAGAGCACAAGGACTCCGGGTTTGTCATCATTCTCCAGCCATGTTTGCCCAAAAGCGCAATATTGCAACATTCCAAGTCGCGGAAACCCATTCCTCCTTTAATCTTAGGAAGTGACAAGGACTTCCAGTCTATCCAGTGGAGTGATCTTCGATCAATGGAACTGCTCCACCAATATTTTGCCATCGGCGATGAGATACTCTTGTAGACTTTCTTGGTTAACTTGAAACAACTCATGGTGAATGTTGGAATGGACTGGGCAACTGACTTGAGCAAGACTTCCCTTGCCGCGCAAGAAACCAAACGCTCAGTCCTGCCATTTATCCTCGATCGCACCCATTCGCCAATGTAAGCAAAGGTCCCGGAAGTGATCCGACCCAGTGCAGTCGGCAGGCCCAAGTATCTCTCACTAAAAGCCTCGACCGAAACGCCCAATGTTGCTTTCAGAGCAGCTCTAACCGGATCAGGCGTGTTTGGGCTGAATAATATGGAGCTTTTGTCCCTGTTCACACGTTGGCCCGAGCACAATCCATAAGTATCCAGTATATGGTTTAACCTAGCAGCACTCTCCACCTTTTCATTCATGAAGATGAGACTGTCATCTGCGAATAGCAGATGGTTTATCCAAGGTAGTGGATTCTGACACGAATTCCTCTGTCTACCTGAGCTCCTCCAAAACTGTTGAGTAGAGTTGTGAAGCCTTCTGCACAGAGGAGAAAGAGGTAGGGTGACACCGAGCATCCTTGTCGCAACCCCCTGGAGGGGGTGAAGAATGGCAAGAGCTCACCGTTCACACGAACTGCAAATCGAACTGACGAAACACACTTCGAGATCAGCCGAACAAAGGAGGCACTGAAGCCTAGCTTAGACATGATGGCCTCTAGATAGTGCCATTCGACGCGGTCATATGCTTTCATCATGTCTAGTTTGACAGCACAACCGAAATTCTTTCCTTTTTCCTTCTTTTCATTGCATGCACGCTTTCATGTGCTATGAGCACGTTATCAGTGATGAGTCGCCCCGATACAAAGGCACTTTGCTCCTCGCTCACGATATCATTCAGAAAACCTCTTATCCTGTTGACAATACACTCTGCTGCTATTTTGTATAAAAAGGACAAAGGGAGATGGGTCTATATTGCTTGATGCTTTGAGGATGTCGTACCTTAGGGATTAGTGTAATAGATGTATCATTCATCCCCTCCGGTAGTTCACCCCCATTTAGGAATCCAAGCACCGCCGGAATAATGTCATCCTTAAGGATTGTCCAATGTATCTGAAAGAAGCCCGCGGTGAAGCCGTCCACACCCGGTGCTTTTGATGGCGCCATCTGAAACAGCGCTGTTTTGACCTCCTGTGCAGTATAGGCCATATCAATGTGCGCGTTCATTTGATCAGACACGCGGGTTGGAACTAAGTCCAGAAGCTCATCCATGGGATTGAAACCCCGCGACGTGTATAGGGCTTGGTAAAACTATTGGACTTCACTCTTCGTCCTCCGGAGTTTGACAGACAGAGCCGTCATCACGTACAAGTCTCTCGATCTTGTTTAAGCGTCTTCTCATGGCCGCTTGGGCATGAAAGAATTTTGTGTTGCGGTCGCCGTGACGCAGCCATGGTACTCTCGACCTCTGGCGCATCCATATCTCTTCCTGATGAAGAACCTCTCTCAATTTTTTTACTGTGGCCTTCTCTTCATCGGATGGACCTCGACCAACAGACTGACATCGCAGGCGGTCCAGCTTGGCCCGCAGTTTCTTGATGGTAGTAGTCAGACTGCCAAACTCTCTCGCACCCCATGCAGATAAAGACTCTTGCATGCTCTGCAGTGCGGTGAGCACGCCGGCCAAACCTTGCTGACCCGACCCCCGTTGCCAGTTTTCCAGAACCATTTGGTCGTAGTCTGCATGGGTTTGCCATACCTCCTCGTAGCGAAAATGTTTCGTTCCTCTTGTTCTGTACGCGGACACATGTTTCTTTAGCTCTACGAGCACGAAGCAATGATCTGACTCGGTCGTACTGATGTGTCTCACTCGTGAGCAGCCGTACAGGTGAAGAAGGTCTGGGTTCCCAAAGGCTCTATCCAGCCTCGCTTTCACATTATCAACACCCATTTGACCATTATCCCAGGTGTACTCTGCCCCAGTCCATCCCAGGTCCTGGAACAAGCAATCATCCGCAGCCTCTCGGAAAGCTCTCATCTGCCACTCCGGACGGACAGCTCGCGAGAAGTGTTCCGAGGCAAAGAGTGTCTCATTAAAATCGCCCACACACAGCCAAGGTGCGTGTGGCAATGCTTTCAGCGTACGCAGAAATCTCCAGCTATGATGTCGATCTGCTACTTTAGGGGCTCCGTAGAATCCCGTAAATCGCCACGGACTCGAGTCCAGGTCATTTGTATGCACCATAACATCAATATGGCCAGAACTATAATTCTTGAGCTCAACCTTGATGTCGGCTGCCCAAAATAGCGCAACTCCTCCACTCAATCCCTCGCTGTTTACAGCAAAACAGCCTGCGAAACCAAGTGTGGTTTTCAAGATTTCAACTCTTTTTGCCGAAATTTTCGTCTCCATCAGAAAGAGGAGACCGGGCCCTTCCTGCTTCACGATGCTGCGAAGCTCTCGAACTGCCGCTGGGTTCCCAAGCCCGCGGCAGTTCCAACTGAGGCAATTCATTGCGAAGGGCAGGGCTGCACCGCAGCCTCTGCCGATTGTCCAGAGTTGACCGGGGTTGGTTTTTTCTTCTTAGGAACTCTCTCCCCTTCCTCGTCGACAGAAGAGGCGATGGGATCCTCCTCTGCAGCTTTTACGAATTCGTCACCAGGTGCAGCCTCAGATGCCTCATTAGTCAGCAAAGGTACAACGACCCTCCTGTACACCTGTTTGTTAGCCGGCGGCCCCCCTTCCGTTTGTTCTGGTTCCTGGTTTTAACTGGGGAGTTTACCTCGGCTCCTTTCTCAGCTTCAGTGGTCGAACCTCTTGTCTCAGCCTTGTTGTTTTGATTCGCAGGGTGCTCTCTGGACGTGTTCTCACTAGAGCTGCCTTTTTTGCGCTCATCTGTAGCTCGCAGTCCCTTCCCAAAGGGCAGTTCACCATTGCCATCTCTAGCCCCCGGGGTTGGACAATACAAGTCCGAGTGGCCTAAACGACCACGCGAAAAACAGAAGTGCGGGATGTTCTCATACTGAATGTCATAGGGATCCATGCTTTTCCTTCTCACTGATTCGATCAGGATCCAGCGCCTTAAAGGCTTATTCACATCCACTGTCACTCTAGCTCTCAGATAGCCATTGGTGTGATCGAAGATCACATCTGATGCATGCTCATCAATCTGTTTAGCGATCGCTGCGCACCACTTTTCATTGTGTAGGTTGAAGGGTAGATTGACAACCCTAGCCCACATCTGAAGTTTGTCAAACCGCAGTTCAGAGGGGAGCATGCACTCGTCGAAATCTGAGAGGATGACTGCGTGCTTGCTAATATGCCATGGCACCCCTTGCCATACTCGGTCACGATCCCTTCGGTTCGCGAACTCGGCCACAAACGTGTTTTCCCCTACAGATTTGAAGTCCAGACCTCTAGGGTTTCCCCAGGCTGGTCGAAGCGCGTTGGTGATGGTCTGGATGTGGAGAATATTCCTATGAAGCACTTTCCCGGCCAACATCCACTTCTCTGGCGCTCCCTCATCCGCATCATCTAGCACTAGCGGCGTAGCCTCCTCCTCGGTGATGTCGAGTTTCCCCAAGGCCTCCGCTAACTTTGCCCTCGCCGTCCGTGGCGACAAGGGATCCTTCCCTCGGTCCTGCGTTGACGACGAAGCCATCAGCAGGTTCCAGTCTGGTCGCCTCGCCGAGATTCAGCGTGCGCCACCGGGTTCCACCTGCAAACCCTAATCGCCTAGGTTAGGCGCTCCGGGAGTTGGGGGGGGGGGGAAATACAACAATTGTAGATTAGTAAAAACATCAATTCTTGCAAAGCCGATGGCACGCGCGCCATCAGTGCAACCGCTGTCGAGTGTCGAGTACGAATGTGCAGGGACCGCGCGCCTGCAATGTACACGTGCTAGTGCACTACAGTGCGCGCAACCAGTGGAGATGGTCCACGATCGTCGTGCGTGCATGCGCGCGTGCGCTCATGCTTATGTGTCGATCTGATCCGACCAGCACATAAAACCACGTGCGCACAGTCTTCACCGAGCTGTTCGCGAAACCACTCGTGTACCGCAGCAACAACAACAACAACTATACCAAGGTGTGAAATTGACCGAGTGGTGGCTTTTAGGGTATCTTCAACGGCAACTCGCGTATTTGTTTTGTACAAACCACTCGCCTGCGGCAACAACAACAACATATTGGCTGTTGCCAGGCGGTGTTCCATCTCGCTTCTGCGGAGCGCTCTATTGGACCGGCCTGTTATAGTAGCACGATTTTTTCAGTTTCCTTTGTTTTTCATGGTTTTTTTCGTTCTCTTTCTTTTTCTTCATATACATTTTTTTTCATTTTTCTCTGTATATGTACTGATGTCTATTTTTCATACATATTATACATTTCCCGTATATATAAACAGTAGTTTTGTACATCCTTAGCATTTTAAAAATACATAACTGTTTTTTCAATTAGATGTTTTGACGTCTACTCCTTTTCATACATAGTATACATTTTTTGTATACATATGGTAGTTTTTTTACATATCAGTAATGTTTTTTCAAACTTATGTTTTGATGCATACTTTTTTTGTACATGTTTTTGATTTTTTGTATACACCTGAAACATTTTTATACCCGTTTAAATTTTTTTAATACATCATTAAGATTTTTTTCAAACACAAGTTTTACCTTATGTATACATATTGTAAAGTTTTTGTATACATTAGGAACATGTTTAATACATCAGGAAAATTTATTTATACATGTTCATTTTTTATAATATATGATTAACATTTTTCATATATATGTTTTGATTTCTACTTTTTTTCATACATGTTGTACATTTTCCCATATACATGATAAACATTTTGCTATACACGTTTAATATTTTTGACTCAGGTACACTATTTTTAAAATATGTAAAGAATGCTTTAAGAAAATAAAACTAAAAACTGAAAAGAGAAACGTAAAAAAAACCCTTTCAAGAAACAAAAAACTGTAAGAAAAACCAATCCAAAAACCAAAACTATGCCTACAAGGATACTTGCGCGGCGAGAGCGGGTCACCGCGTGCAGGCCAGGGTACCGACGAGGAATCGCCCTTTCAGGATTTTCCCTGAGCATGAAACAGTCGATTCAGAACTGGTACGGACAAGAGAAATCTTACTTTTTAATTAAAACAAAACATTGCAATGGTTCTCGCGGATGCTGACGCAATGTGATTTCTGATCAGTGCATTGAATGTCAAAATGAATAAATTCAACCAAGCGCGGGTAAATGGTGGGAGGAATTATGCCTCTCTTAAGGTAGTCGAATGCCTTGTCATCTACTTAGTGATGCGCATGAATAGAGGGAGGTCCTAATCGGCGCCTTGAGCACCGGTTACGAGTTACAGCGCACAGGGGCGCGCTGGTATGCTCCAACCCATGAATTGCCAAATCAGTCCCTCTCGCTCGCACGACTCACACATGTCGTTCAGTTCGCGCAACCACACAACTTGCCTTATTTTTCGCTCGTTCTGTAGAAATTTATTTGTCTAGGAAAAAAAGGTTCGGTGTTTCTAGTATTTAAAAATTTGGGAATCAAAAAAAGTTAAAAAGGTTTGAAAAACTCACGAATTAGAAAAAGTTTGCGCTTTTACAAAAATTTCATGATTAAGAAAAGTTCATAAAATTGAAAAGCTCATGAGTTTGAAATGCAGTTCAGAAAATGAAAAAATTCACCAATTTTAAAAAACGCTCATTTATTTTAAAATCAGTTCATCAAGTTTGAGAAAAAAAATCATCGAATTCCAAAAAACATTCATCATTTTTTAAGAAAAATCACAAATTGCAGAAAAGTTCATTAAATCTGAAACAATATCATTGATTTTGAAAAAGTTAATGAATTTGTAGAAA
>NC_041388.1:542464860-542473972 GCF_002162155.2 Triticum dicoccoides
TAAAACCAAACAGGTTCAAGTACGTTATTTGAAGAAGAATAAAAGAAGGTAAGGTTGCACAGTGGGAAAGTTGTCCTGGGTGGTTACCAGGTTGTACATAGCCCGTGGGGTGCGTTGTTCAAATTTCCACAACGCTTAATTTTTTAAAGGTTCCGCAGAAAAGAAAAAAAAAGATGAGACAGCCAGTGCGGATGGGGGATGTGCGCCCGTTTGCGGGTTTCAAATAAACGGGCGTTTAAGGCGCTGTTTAGAAAATGCCGCGTACGGGTGTGTTAGGCCCTTTCTAGTGCTTCGCGGTGTACATGTGCTAAGGGTCTCACATAGAAAAAAAGATGATGTGACAAAGCAATTAAAGAAAAGAGAGAACGTGATGGTGACCCCCAAGAGAAAATAGTGCTAAGCGCGTGGACCTATGCAAAATGACTAGGAACAAATATATAAAGGAGTTTAATTGTTAAACACTTCAATGAGGGAAGCTTAGCTACAAAAGCTAAGCACCTATGCATTAGAGAGACTAGTTGCTAAGGTTTTTTTTTCGAAACGGAAGTTGCTAAGGTTTTCAATGCACTTAGCACCTCATATAAGCACCAGTGCATTTGAAGTGGGAAGCTCCTATCTGTTGCATTCTGCGGCAAATACATGCCCCATTGCACATGTGCGCCCGATTGGGCTGGCCCATTGCGGTGGTAAAAAATCGCAGAAAAATTTTGTTCACACTTGATGGGAATCGACCCCGTGACTACCTACTCAAGTTCGATTGCTGCTAGACAATACGATCAAAGAGGACTCATGTCAGAAATACATCGCGAGAGTTAAAAACTAATAGCAGTAGCAGACTTAACACTATTTGAAAGAATCCCAAACAATATTCCAAAATTTGAGATATTTTTTGAACTTACGAATAATTTTTGACAAACCCGAACAATTTTCTAAAATGGAGAACACATTTTGAATTTTTTGAACTTTTTTGTAAACCTGAACATTTTCTAATTTTTTGAAAAAAACTTCGAAACATGGACAATTTTTAAAATCACGAACATATTTTGAATTTTTAGAACAAATTTTGAAAATCCGAAAAAAATTGAATCATGGCATTTTTTGTATATGTGAACGAAAATATGAAAATAAGAACATTTTTTGAAAGTTGCGAACAATTCTTGAAAACAGGAATATTTTTTGAAATCCCGGTCGTTATTTAAAAACCTGTGAAAAATACGAACAAAAACTTTATGAACAATTTTTGAAAAAGGAACATTTTTAAAATTTCTGAACAATTCATGCAAAAAGCAAATATTTGTTGAATTTATGAACAATTCCTGAAAACACGATCATTTTTCAAAAGCACAACCAATTTTAAGTTTTCAAACAATTTTTGAAACATGAACTTAAAAAAAATTAAACTTGAAAAATAATAAAGAAAGAAAAAAGAGACAGAAAAGGAAAAGAAAAGAAAGAATATTAAAAAGAAAACACCAAAAAGTAGGAAAACCGGTTCAGGGAACCTAAACCAGAAAAAAACCGGCTGGGAAGCTCTAGAATGTTCCCAAAACCGTAAATTCTAGAACACGATAATGGGCCGGCCCAGGTTACTACTCGATCGGCACGTTTGTGCGAAGGGTCGACTGTTCTACGCATGGTGCGTCAAATAGGATATTCCTTGGAAGTGGACTTGCGCCAGGCGCATATTGGGTTAGTTTTGTTTGCATCCTGTTTGTTTCGAGCCTGACCTGAGGCGTGCTTGTGATCTGCCTGGGAGCTGTTTGATTTCATTCCTGAAAAACGTAGCAGTTGTCTGACGCATCTTCATTAGCCTGCCAGTCCCACGCCTGGACACAGGCTAACAACTGCCTGGCGACCAATGCTAGTGTGGGAACTCGTGCCAGCCAACACCTTCCTTTCTTTAGCTTTTTTGCTGTAATTTATTCTTGATACTAGCACATAACCAAACATATATCCTCCCGGCTTGCAAAGATCAAATTCTCAGGCAGAGTACAGGCGGCTATATTCTTCAGGCACGGTCTCCAGGCTAGTAACCAAACTAGCCCAGCCCATAGTCACACGCGCTGGGCCTGGCCAATCTAAAGAGGCGCTACAGGCCACCGGCCGAACTCAATCCTCAGGAAAAAAAAACTGTGCCAGAGGTCGACTCTTCTTCCTGGACCCCGACCCCAAGATCGGCCGCCGGAACGAGTTCTCCTCCGCGGCGCTCCTTCCCGCGAGCGGTGATTTCCGCGCTCGGTCTCCCGCCTTGAGCCACCGAAGAGTACGAGGGCGCAGTCCTTCGGCGCGGTTAGCCGGGGGGCGGGGAGGAGATGCGCCGGCGGCTGGACGACTAGGGAGGGGCGGTGTGGATTGAGGAGCCCCTGCCATTCCGTATCGCCCCGGCGACTCCTGGAGACCAGGCGGGAGAGGGAGGAGGTGCGGCGCCGGCGGCCCACTCGGGCTCAGGTAAGACCAGCGCATGTACCAGAGTGCAATCTTCTTAGTCCCACATCGCCGGGGACTGTGATTTCCGCCGGTTTATAGACGTCAGTCTCAGCAGGACTATCACCAAGATATATGTCGTAGTTAAAACACTCGAGATGGTTCTGTAACTTAACATTGTTCTTAACTCCCTAAGCAGAAGATGGGCCAACTGATCAACCATTGTTGCTGACCAATTTATCATCAGATTCTTCGAATTAGCTTAGGTGAATCGTGACAAATATCGTTAGCGTGATCCAAAGCTAAATAGATTGTTGTCTTTGTCTATCCTCTTACTTCTGTGATGTATTGGCTCGCAGCCAAGTGCCTCTTCAAAATTACACATAAACATAAGTGAAACCATGTTGATCTTAAAGTAAGATGCACTATGAGGAGAACCATGCCTCCGCAGAGTTTAGGTTGATCCAAAGCTAAATAGATCATTTACCATTATGACAACCTGTATATGATAGCTCAAGGGTTGTTTGTTTCAGATAGCATTTGAGCAGAACTTAGCTTTTCTGATGCACTAAGTTCAGCACTTTTTGTGAGCCTCTTGCCTTCCCTCCGATGGAAATACGAGAGTTATTAGAGGACTTATGTTTTACACCTTCCCTTCATCTCTTATTGGCCCACCTCAGTTCATGGATGTGAACTTGTGATTCCACCTATCTCATAAGGCTTTGCATTCTATATGCATCTTATAACAATCCTATATAGAAATGCAGTACCTGCTGATATTTTTTTGCAGGTTGCATTTTCCTTTTTTACAATTAACTTCACACAGAGAAGTATCCTTTTCAAGGCAACAAGGTCAAGAATTCACATTAGCAATTGGCTCTTTTGAGCTTCCATGTTCGGTTATAATATATTTAATCAGGATATAATACTTCTTATTCCTTTTTGTTTTTATAAAAGACCATTGACAACTTTTGCAAAGCCATCTGTTGATTGTTGGAGTGGCGCCATCTTGTGCCTCTGTCTGGTTCGCACGCTTGCTTCATGAGCAGCGATCGTGGGCAGCGAGCTAACGGGTCTGGCAGGCCGACTGCGCTAGCAGCGTTCCATCGGTAACGAGGCTGTTCCCAATCGACCGGAGGAAGGGAAGCACCTGTAGGTCACTGAAGAGTGCTACACTAGATGTAAGCAAGAAGGTGAGCCGGTGTGCTCACAATGGCGTTTGGATGTGTTTGCCGGACATGAAACTCGCTTCCATTCCTGCGATCCTTAAACAAAATACCAGGTGTTGGTGTTGGTTGTGTAATGTATCCACCTGCACTTTGTATACCATATAGTCGTTTAAGTTTTGGTTATACCATAGTCTAGCGTCAATTTTGATTATACTAGCGTCGGCCCCTCGGTTTCTGTTCTACTCTCTTCATTCACAAATATAAGATGTTTTGGATGACAGACTGAAATATTACTGACATTTCCATCTGTATCCTCTTTGTATGTGGTTTTATAGAACCAGTAGGTCGAAAATGACCAGGGTTGATATGTATATCTGTTTCCCCTTGTTGTAAATGATTTTATTCAACGACAGTAACCGAACTATGTCACTGTTTCCAGTATTATGTACTAATGGCTACTATTGTACCGACTCCCCTAGATCAGTACAATAGTAGCCATTAGTACGTACTACGGGGAAACAGTGACATAGTTCAATTAAACGATCTTATATTGTGGGACGGAGTGAGTAGATGACTGTAAATGCTGCATGTGACAGTTATGGTAGATTATCATAAGGGTATGAAAAACACCATCTAATCCGACGCGCTTTGCCCACAAATCGGAGCATGGAGCTACGGGCAAGTGCCATGTACGTAGATACAACTCCCTTCGTATCGAAACATAAAACGTTTTTTAAGGTTTGTTTAGCCTACAAAAAAGTTCTATATTTTGGTATAGAGGTAGTAGCATTTTTGTTTGTCCAATTGGAGTTGTCTTTGCGATGATGTACAGGGAAGAGTTTGTCACAGCTCACATGATGGTCTTCTCATAACATGCTTGTCATGTGCATGATATTGCAGCGTGAGGATCTTCTATATCAACGGCAATAAAAAAACAGATGATTATAAGTAGCATAACTTTGGTATTTCTGTTTCAGTCCCGGAAGTAATTTGGTGGGGGAAATGTAACTCATGTTAAACATGATTTTTGCACAGTACATACTAAGCAATGATTTATTTTATTCATATATAGCAAGGAATACACATACATATATCATGAGAACTCGGCCAACCCTTAGGTACATTACATTTCCCGCTTATTCAGCTTAACCTTCAGGTCATTCTTCATTTGCAGAAGACAAGACAACTTTGTCTCGATGGTTTGACCATCTAACACTTTCACATCAAAGTTCCACACGATAGCAGCAACGATGATCTTCATCTGCATGATTGCAATATCCTTGCCAAGGCACAATCTTGGGCCCGAGTTAAAAGCCAAAAACTTGTGAGAGGGCACGTGTCGCAGCTGGCGTCCATCCTCTGAGAGCCACCTCTCTGGCCTATACTCCCGGCAGTTAGCTCCCTAGACAGATTCCATCCTTCCGATGGAGTAGATGGAGACGAGGACGATGTCCCGGGCACACACCTCATGGCCACTTGGCATTACATCGGTGGTGACAACAGACTTGCGCTCGATAGGGATTGGTGGGTACAACCTGAGTGTCTCCAATAGGGTGGCTTGCAAATAAACTAGGGCTTTGACATCATCTAGATCCAACATCGTCATGGTGGCTCCTGCAATGGATGGTTTGCGGGATATGATGGGTGCTAGTTCATCATGTATGCTCGACACGACGTGCGGGTTTTTGGCGAGGTTGTAGATGACCCACGACAAGGTAGTACCGATCGTGTCCCTCCCGGCGATCATGTAGGTAATGAGAGTTGCCTGGAGTAAATCATCATTGTATCTTGGGTCATTGACATAATTGGACAGAATGTCTATGGGTACCTCTTGAACAATACCATGGTCGTTCCCCCTCCTCTTCATGATCATGTCCATTGTGAAGCAGCGAAGCACCGCTTGCGCGGCGGCAAGCTTCCTCTCCAGACCAATGTCCAAGCGCCTCATCACCTTCCAGAAAAATACTGGCACAATGTGTCAGATGAAGGCCACCTCCATGACCGTGTCCATCGCATCCGCGACGTGCACCGGCGGCATGTCAAGGGACAAGAAAGCTGTGTCCACACCGAAGATGGTCATGGCATACATGTCAAACACGAGCCTCATAATGAGATCATTCATGTCGACATGAGCATTTGTTAACGCCATGTGGGCCATGAAGGGCAGAAGGCCCTTCTCCACCTTATCACGACAACACGTGTTCATTAGCCCGACCACCCGTGGGCTGCTCAACACACCTTGGAAATTTGTGCGCTCACGACGACATGGCTCGCCGTCGACAGTGAAGAGTGAGCCCCTTGCCACATCAAAGATATCGGCGAACTCCTCACCCTTGGGATAGTTTGTGTGATTCAAGGTGAAAATGTGTTGGATATTCACCGGGTCGCAGGTTAGGAATATCTGTATGCTAGCTATGGCAAACTTTAGGCTGTGGCCGGACCGTGATAGGAGGTCAAAGGCGATATACTGATGCAGTCTATGGAGGTTGATGGCTAGGGAAGGGAGGATGCCCACTACTGGCCAGTCTACTGGCAACAGTGGATTCTTACTAGAATTTATGTAGTACTCCCTTCGTTCGGAATTACTTGTCTTGGAAATGGATGTATCTAGAACTAAAATACGTCTAGATACATTTATTTTCGAGACAAGTAATTCCGAACGGAGGGAGTACAAACCTAGAACGACTACAAGTAGCACAAGTATGGAGATGAGCGGTTCCGGCAAGAACGCGAATGCCATTCTTGGAAGAGGTGTGTGCTGCATGCATGGACCTGTAGAGAGAGATCTCGGAGATGCAAGCGGATCTCTATTTATAGAGACACTTCGTTGTCAACTTGGATACCTGGCCGAAAAGCAAATAAAAGAAACTTGCGTGCACATATATATGCAAACTCTTGCCATTTTCTTGTTAATGAAAGACAATACACGTGGCATGTTTGGTGACCACAAGTTGTGTATCCCACTAATAATAATGAATGTACTCCTGCAAGTTAGTATAAACCTAGATAACGTCGACGGCTCAATGGCGTAGATTCCTACCTGGTCGTTCTGGCAGGTGGGGTAACAATTTGCAGGGTTTGTCGGCATGGCGGCGGTGGCTACCTTTTGCAGTTTGGTTCTCCTGCCTCATCTTCGTCACGTCGATGTGGCCTCTAGTGCTGAAGTGAGGCATGTGAAAAATAGAGACTTGTCTCTTGGATATGCAACTAGGGCTGCACATGAGTCGAGTTCGAGCGAGTTGAACTTGGCTCAGCTCAACTCATATTAATATTTGAGCGAGTCCAAATTGGGTGAAGCTCAAGGTCGAGCTGTAGAATATGACTCTTACTCAGCTTGTAACGATCTCGAACTAGTTTCAAGCTAAATGAGACAATAAAAAATATAATCGGTGTTGGTTATTCCCACTAGGTAAGGCACAACACCACGCAAAAAACATCAAAAAATATTGTTCCAATCAAAACGATGATAATATAGATTTATGAGTAGTTTGACTTGTTTTCTCACAATATAGCCGAGCATGTACCATATTAATGAAGCATAACATATATAAATTACAATGTTTTCATTTATTATATGGCATGATCATTTAATATAATGACATTATGCCGAGTTATCGAGCTAAAATCAAGCGAGCTATTGGCACAAGATCAGCTCATTTCTGGATCGAGCTACATATATAGTGTTTGTATTCACCTCGTTTCTTTTCGACTTGATCTCGAGCCGAGCCAAAAAAAAAAACGAGTCGATCTCGAGTAGCTCACGAGCCTCGAGCTTTTTCTTGCAGCCCTATATGCAACTCTGTCGGCAGCCCTGGCTTCCTCTCTTGGGCATTAGTCTGGCAGGATGGTGGTCTTGATGACTTCCCATCCATGATTAATAATGACATACTAGCTCTGGCGATGAAGTGGCATGTGGCATCGGAGCATCGGCTTCTTCAGGTGGAAGAAGATGGTTGCCCTAGGTGCTTTAATGCAATTTCCTTATTTTTAGGGGTGTTTGTATTAATAGTTTCGTTAATAGAACATAGTACGTTTCCGGCAAAAAAATGTTAGGATGGATGGTTATACTCCCAGCCGACCCGGATGGAATTACATGTTTAACAATTTGTATGTTTGGTAAATTATTACAGATTATCTGTTTTGATGGGAGACGACTTGAAGGTATAGTGGTAACTGGTCAAATTAAATCTCCACAACTCGGTTAGTGTGTGTGTGCTCTGATCTATATGTGCGTGCGAGCGTGTGTGTGCGCGCTCATTTCGTACTAGGTGTCCAAACTCCGGAGAGTGTGTGCGTGTATTCTGGTCCCGATGTGTGTGATAGCGTTTATATCGTACGAACATCACCAGATACCCTGCACGCAAGTATGAACATCACCAGATAGCATATGTACGAGTACAATGAAAAGAAGAATATAATAGGCCGACTTCCACCTACAAGCTAGACAAAAAATATGTCACGCTCTGAGGCAAACTACGATGTCCAAGCAGTCGGCAACGACAAGAAATGGCGTCTTAGAAATCAAAGGACCATGTCCAACTAATTGGACAATCCCACCACATGCGGATGACCATGTCCAACTAATTGGACAACCCCACGACATGAGAATGCGACCAAAACTGTTATTCCACACATAGAAAATTCAGCTTTTCTTGAATAATAATGATTACACCTCTCATCACCATCGTAGGATAGCAATGAAGATTTCAATACTATCAGCATTTAAGCCCGTCCCGCTCAGGCTTAGGCAACCCGTTTTCGGCCATGGCAACCACATACGGTGTGAACATCCATAACAGTTCATGTGTTGCCTCTGTGGCCCCCAACCTTGTTTTTTCTCTTGAACTGTTTAAAAACATAGTAAAACAGGCTTTTCTCATTGTACTGTCAATTATATCATTTGTATGAAATGAATTAAGTTTACATTTATTTAGTACCAATGAAAAAATGGCAAATCATAAGCCCATAAGTAAGTTCCCTTGATTGTACTCTTGGAATATAGTTGTGCTGCATGCATGATATGCAGAGAGATGCAAGCCAGTTTTAGTTTGTAACAGAAGGTCGTAATCAACTTGCGCACAGATCCCTCACATAAAAAACTTGTGTACATGTTTTGGCATTTCCGTGTTAATGAAAAACAATAAACATGACATGTTTAGTGATCATAGTTTAGGTATCATAATAATATAGAGATTGTACTCCATATAAAAATATCTACTCTTGTCGATATGAGTTTGTGTATCATGTTAATAATAATGGTTGTACTCCATATAAATATATCTACCTATTTCGAGCAAAAAATCTACCTGTTACCCCCCCCCCCCTCGTTTTAGAAGGCCTAAGTCTGTTTTCATCAATTTCCGAGTATAAGCCCACATTGCCGCATAGTGTTAATGCCCTCATTCCATAGATATGCTTGTGTATACCTCGTCGTGGTAGGCTGAATTGGCGGGGCTTCCCAAAAAGGTAGATTTTTTGCCCTCATTCTATTAGACAATTTGAATCCATGGAATTAATCC
>NC_041388.1:542474237-542482130 GCF_002162155.2 Triticum dicoccoides
CCAGGCTTGTCAGGACTACGACTACAAGATTATTGCTACAAAAATTAACGATTATATGCATATTATATTGCATGGCTACCAATCAAGTGACCACATTAATTTGTACTATGATTTTCCCATCCATCATTACTTTCATTACAAAGTTTATTAGAGAGAAGTTACAATGCTACACAAAATTTGGATGTAACATGCTGCCTTTTGTTCTAGGCCACCTACTTTAACAACATAAGTAATTGATTATATATCTCAACAATGCAAACAACACACATATATATACACATGTATAAGAAACTAGTGAATTTTAAGACTACTCATAAATTCTAAAGATAAGAACTTTCACACTAATTAGAAAATTAGGAACATCCCATGTTTATTTGAGAACCAACATGTGGTTAGTATGGTTCTACTCCCAGCATAATAGAGATCTAACAGCAGCTCTAACACTTTGTGTGTCTTGTAAGTTTTAATGGATTATCTTTTCAGTGGGAGACCATTGGGAGGCACCAATGGTAATAGGGGCGGACCAAGTATAAAATCGACCCAGTGTCCACATATAGTTGAGATATGTAAATGTAAATCAATAATCAGTATAATGGTCACACACTTACAAGTGACACTGTGCATAACAAGGACACATTTTACAATTTAATATAGTTAGATAGAGGGGTAAAAGTGAAAATGTTTACCAAAATAAGAAATTGCACTTGAAATATTAAAAGATCATAGAATATTAAACAACAAAGAACCAAAGCTTTGAAAACCATAAAGGAGACGATCGGCAACTGCAAAAATGCAAATTTATGTCTCGATTAATGAAATCATTTAACCATTCCGTAAAACTTGAGAGTTTCCATTTAAGATGGCTTTCTATGCTCTACACCTGCACCTTGGTAGTAAATATTTCAATTGGTAACAATATCACACCAAAATAATTTGGACCTATAGTTTCCACCACTTTTCCTTTGAACCAAAGGAGCCTTGAGAACCAAAGGAGTTATGAGTAGTAAGAACTAGGAATATGAATCATATGGCAAGCATCCATGGTCAGCTAAGGCAACTGGGGTAGTCTACAATTCATCATCATTCCCACTTTTCTAGCAACTTAATTAGCAAGAGATGCCAACTTGGGCGACAACAACATGATTTGGGCAACGACAACATGACAATCTTGGCAAAGAGAATTTATGCAATGATTGAGGCCGAATTGATCGACCATGGTATAGTAAAGGCGACCAATCGCTTGCCATTGGGCCACATAGTTGCATCGGTTGGTCATGCGCCTTTTGCTAGCTGGGATGCATGTCTCTTTGGTGTCCAGGACTAATATGGATGTCAAGATTAATATGCCTGAAATGCTTAGGATCTCACTTCGGCAAGCCCCCTTTGATATCTTTACCGAGAACCACCTAAGGATCTGTGTCCTAGTAGTATGTTCTCATGTCGATTTAGTTGCTAGTATTCTAAATGGTACTTCCTGGAGGCCATGCATGCCCCTCATTATAAAGGCTGATGCCTCCTACTTATTTGCTTCTATATTTGCTCAATCTGATATGTACATTCAAATTTATTTCTCCATAGTTCTCTGGCATTTGCATATCAGCCAATTAATTCTTTCTTAGCAAAAAGAAAAAAATATTTTGGAAAAACCTTAGCAGACTTGAAGGAAATATAGCAACATGACACACGGCCTTGCTTAGTATTTCAGCGTGTGGTCTATGAATTAGCAAACCAAACCCTATATTCTCAAGGACATTTGCTTCATTATGCTTCCCATGAATGTAATCTGACAACATCATCTAGTTAAACGCAATTAAAAAAACCAAGTACTATCATCCTATGCACGATGTTGATGTACCATGTATATTTTTGTAAGAAATAATTAATGCCGTATTTGTTTATTAGTCTATAAGTATTACATTCTAATATTTTTCTCTTAGTATGACCTATGTATATCCTAAAATCCCGTATTATTTAAACGCAATTTCAGAAGAACAAAAATGCCACACTTATAATCAAAATTTCCCCTCCAAATGTGTTTTTCTGAAAAATCTTGAAATGTCAATTTTTTTTCAAAAGGAGGATATACCTCCGGCCTCTGCATCTGGACGATGCATGCAACCATTTTATTAATTATTCACAAGGAGCATACAAAGTAATACATCAGTAAGCCTAAAGCCACCATCTAGGCAACAATTGTTGCTACTCCTATCCCCTTGATGAAAGGGTACCGAATGTCCGAGCCAAATACCAAACAGACATCGTACCAAAGCCTAACATCTAAAGATGGATGCCCTAGCCCAGCCACATACCAAGGCTGGGTCACACACCGGACCGACGCACTCTCAGAGGCTGCTGCCGCCATCTTCCACCGGTCCATATTCAGAGCAGGAACTGATGCATCAACCTTGTCTGGCCTGCCATCGACGCCACCATGACGCCAGGCAACGCCATCATCCTCCACGTATCCGTTCACACGCGCCCGTTGCCGAACCTCCGCATCGCCATGCCGTCGGGATCCGCCGTCGGCCTTGCGGTAGCTGTAACACTGCTCCTCCTCTTGTCCCCTCAAGACAACACTTGCTCCAAAACGATGCCCCCAGGAGGGACAACGACATAGAAGATGTCATCATCGTCCGATCCGGTAGACCCAGATCTAGGGTTTCCGCCGGAACATCACGAGATGGGTGACACAACCTGCAACAACGATGCCTTGAGAAGGAAACGGTGTCATAGACGCCACCATCGTCCGCCATGACCGTAATCGACGCGATTTCACCGGAATTCGCGCCCCCCCACCCCGATCTCGCAGTTGACTGGAACCGCACGGAGCCTCGCCGTGAAGATGAAAGCCGCCGTTGGCACGCCGGCAAGGATCCTTCAACTGCCCCTCACGGGTCCCTCCACGCGCAGCCAGTTGGAAAAAACCACGCCGGGGCGGACCTCGACGGGACACCAGATCCACGGCTTCCGTCGCCACCCATCTCCAGGCGCAGACTCCACCGAGAGGAAGAGCACCATGCTGGACATGGATCTGGCCACCGCCACACAGGCAAGGGGCGCCACCCTACCTGCTGCTCGCGGATCCAACGCTGGAGTTGCCCTTGCCGCCTCCGGGAGATCTCGCGGCACACCACCTGCCCTAGTGCTTTGGCGTCGGGCCTGCCGCTACCGCAGACTTGGCGGCGGCAATGGCAGCAGGAGAGGAGACGGGAGGGACCTGGCGGTGCTAGGGTTTGGGGCCCATGGCGCCGCCCAGGGAAGGCGACGCGAGGAGGCGACCTGATGGACTATGTCTTTACCAAATTTGTGCTCCTCGGGAATTTCAGCCTTGAGAAGGGAACGGTGTCACAGACGCCGCCATCGTCCGCCATGATCGTAATCGGTATGATTTTGACCGGAAATCGTGGCCCCCCGATCTCGCAACTAATTGGAACCGTACGGGGCCTCGCCGTGAAGATGAAGCCACCCCTCACCGGTCTCTCCACGCGCCGCCGGTTGGGAAAAACCACGCTGGGGTGGACCTGGATGGGACGCCGGATCCGCGGCTTCCGTCACCTCCCATATCTCCAGGCACATAGTCCACCAAGAGGAAGAGCACCATGCTGGCCATGGACCTGGCCGTCGCCGCACAGGCATGGGGCGCTGCCCTACCTGCTGCTCGCGGATCCAACACCGGAGTCGCCCATGCCGCCTCCGGGAGATCTCGCAACACACGACCCGCCCTAGCGCTTTGGCATCGGGCCCGCCGCCATCACGGACTTTGTCGGCGGCAGCGGTGGCAGGCGAGGAGACAGGAGGGACCTGGCGGCGCTAGGGTTTGGGGCCCCTGGCGTCGCCCAGGGGAGGCTATGCAAGGAGGCGACATGATGGACTATGTCTTTACCAAATTTGTATTCCTCGGGAATTTCAGATTGAAATGTCAATTTTTATATTACAATCAACAATGGTGGCCCGTCAATTTGAAGCTCTGCAACTCTGGTGAGTGTGCGTGTGTACTCCTGTCTGTATGCGCGCGTGTGTTTATGTCGCACTAGGTGTTCGCAACTTAGATGAGTGTGTGCTTTTACTCTGTCCAATAAGGTACATTACTCTGCTAGGATGAGCAAGCAATATAAGTTTTATTCCACGGTTGATCCCATGGTATTATGGACTTGTCTTGGTATGATTTTTCGTTTGTAGTTTATTCCTCATAAGGCATCGCTTAATTTAGCTAGTAACATAGCGCATTACAAGACTAGTTTGCTTACGTGCCATGTGGTTAACGGGAAGAGAGGTGTTTAAAATAACATAACATGTTATTATAATATGACGCTACCCAAAGCAAAATAAGTCTACAATCTAATAAATATAATAATCTATGAAGTGTTATACTACTGCTAAGTTATTTTGCACTATCAAGATAATATCATAGACTGATGATATATTCATGACACTAGTCTAGTGCTCGTCAATCGCATCGGTGTGCTCGTCGCTCAGCACCATCGCCGCTCACTAAGCTCGTAGCACATGCAGTTATCGCTAGTATGCCGTAGCCATAGCCGCAGTTGCTCCACTCGTCCTCGCTACTGCCGTTCAGTACCTGCCGCCTCACGCAATACTTACGTGTTACACACTGAATACATGCACGCTAGGCACTTGTTTGAGTTTGATCATGTAAATGATTAGGAGTTTAAGATACTACTACTGCTCGTCCAGTGACCACCGATGGAATGAACAGAACACTACTACCGCCATGCAAGATGAAGTGCATCGAAAAAATTCAGGGCAAAGCATATCTCTTGACTTGAAAGGTTTTTTTTCTTTTCAAAACGGATGCAAAGATTACCTCCTCTATTAATTAAGCAGAAGATAATTGCCCAGTTAATTACGGAAAACCGGACAAAAACCGAAACAACAAAGGCCAAGCCCACCTCAAAGACTAATACACACAGGGCAAAGCTCACCCACGATCAACACCGATGACAACCACTTCGCCACACGACACAATGTCCATGCCTTCGAAGCTGCAAATCTCTCGGGGCCGCCGCCTCAACATCCACTGCTCCGCTGCACCCTGCGCACTCAACCGACAACGCCTTCTGGGGTCGCCGCCCTGACATGCCGCCGCTCATCCTCGAGCAGCAACGTCGCACGATGCAACTACCCGCAGCCCACGCTGCTTCGGATAGCCGCACGCAGACCACAAACCCCGCACCAAATCCGGAGCCGCCGCCCCGACATACATCCGCTCGCCCTCGAGTAGCAATGCCGCACAATATAGCTACCCGTAGCCCATGCTGCACAGGACAACTGCACGCGGACCACGAACGCCGCACCACATCCGGGGCCGCCGCTCCGACGTAAAGTCAGACCGCCCCCTCTGGGGCGCATCGACCGGGCTGACACCCCCACCGCTCAAGCGGGACAAGAATGCTACCCAACCAATGTCGAGCAAGAGCCCAATCTCATAGAGCTGCCACTCGCATTGTTCCTGAGATCGCCATCTCGACGCACAGACAGAAACCATCTGAAACCGACGCCCCGACATCCACTGTCCCCGACTTGAGAGGATATTGTTCATTCGAACAAAGTTAAAGTTTTCATGCTGCGAGTTTGGTGTACATGAGGCCATAATGTATGAAACGTCTCAGCTCACTGCTGGAACTCCGGCTGCATCTGCTAAGTCTTACCACGACGCGGACACGATGCGCAAGCCAATTTCCGTTAGTGCGCCACGATCCTGCATCCCACCCCACCTGTCAGAGGTGACCAATTGGGGACGATGATACAGCTAGATTGTCGGCAAGGCATGAAAAAGATGGTCACATTATAATTTTACTCATGAATTAAGGGATTTATTTCCTAGACTTTCAATTTTGCCCCTAAAGGCTTGTTCGTTTAATCTCCCTCAAACCCAATGCACCGAGCAAGGCCTAAAGGGCTCGTTACTGCTCAGGTCTCCTTTGTGATGGCAACTAATACTAGTACTAGATTCAAAAAAAAAAACTAATACTAGTACTGGCTATGGGAGCAGTATATATCTATTAAACCGTTCGACTGATAGGAATGAATTAACGGTCTATGTTTAGGCGGTGTTTGGTTCTCTAGTACTAGGACTTTTTCTAGTTCGTAGGATTTTTTAAAAAAGACTTTTAAGGAGATGCTTATAAGGACTTTTAGCAAAAAGTCCTAAAAAAATCTCATCCTGTTTGGTTTGTTAGGGATTTTTTTAGTCCCAACATAAAAAAGTCTCTAGAACCAAACACCCCTTTAGTTAGGGGGTACTACTCAAGAATTAATATCTTCAGACAACCTACATACAAGTCCGATGGGAAGACCTGTGAACATATCCAGACAGCCCACGTATGAGGACAATGGCAAGAAAACTATGAATACAAAGCAGGGACATTCACCTGCCAAACAACCCACCTGACAAACAACGACGTCACCCACGAGAAAAAGAACAAAATTCAAGTAGTCGGCACTGAAAAAAGACGTCCTCAAAATTGATCGACCATGTTCAACCAACTAGACACTGCCACCATATGCAGATGCAACCACAAATATTATCCCACAAATAAAAAATTCAGATATTTCCAAATAATAATGATTGCACCTCTCGTCTCCATTGTAGTAATAATGAAAGCCAACTGTTATCCTCATTTATGCGAGGGAACGACATATGGTGTGCCCACCTAGAAAAGTTCCTTCCTTTCCTCTGTGACCTTACGTGCGTCCGCTTAAGAAAATTAGTAAAACACTCTTCTTGTGGTATTTTCCATTATATCATCTGTATGAAAAGAATAAAATTTAGATATACTTAATACTGAAGGTATCAAAGAGAGTATAGTTGCTTATACTATTTTCATAATACACACAAGCGATCAACAAAAACTCTTGGAGCTTGAAAACCAGAAGCCACCAAGCTGCACTAATCCTGAAAGATTGCCGCATGATGTCAATGTGAGACTAATATCGTCCCTCATCTTGCTCTCCAACGGCCAAACAAAATGGTCCATGCAAATCTTTTAGGGTGGTTAAATAAATGGTTCATGCAAAGCTTTTAGGGCCGATAAATAAATGATCCATGCTAGGCTTTTGAGCAACCTCCATTGCACCAAAGACATTGATATTTCCCGAAGTTCCTGCAAGGCAGCCATATGTATTTTGTAACAGGTTAGTAACTGGCCCACCTTATACTTATATTTACTATTGGAAGCACCTTTTTAGCCACCACGTTAATTTTGTACAACCCGTGGATGTCTTGCAAAAAACAAATCCACTTGATGAGCCTTGGTCGTGTGTCAAGGGAAGTCCTGAGGAGGCTCATACCAAGATCCGGTGGCATACTAATTAGATGCATCTTCCAAGAGGTTATAAAAAATTACCTTAATTTCGAGACAACACATTACTTTTAGAAATCCATTGAATTTTAAAGTAAATCCATGTAGGCAATTCAGATTTACAATGGAAATCATATATGCTATAAGATTCCTCACAATTCATGACTCCAGTTTGTCTCTTCTCTTGAAAATAACTCTGTACAATCCATGGATTGTTGCTAGAAAAGTTCCGATTGATGAGCATTGGTAATGCATCAAGGGAACTGCCGACGAGGCTCACGACATAAGCCAAAGTACTACCTGGATGAGCTCCTCCTACGCATCAATCCCCTGCATATGGTATTATCCAGATGTAGGCAACGCCCATGGCATCACTAAGGATTATGGTTTACATATATACCACTTCTTCCGTGCTTAAAGGAAATTTTGGTTGAAGTCAAACAGCGCAAAGTTTGGCTACTTCTATAGAAAAAGTCAACAACTACAATACCAAAAGGACTAGTATAATTAAATACATAACAAGATATAGATGTATATTATGTGTACTAGCTGTTGATGGTTTTTCTACGAA
>NC_041388.1:542482978-542616279 GCF_002162155.2 Triticum dicoccoides
AATAGGTTATAAAAACAGAAATATCGCATTTTATGTATGTTTTACACTATGTTTTTATGTTCGTAATTTTAGGTAACATAAAATATTTTTACGACGAATACATATTTTCTTATGTTCTCTTTTTATGTATGAAATAAGAAAAAAATTACAAAACGTAAAAATACGGTGAATTGACATCAAAATAGAGAGGGGGTGAAGAATAACTATTCCTCATCCGGGGTGACGAATAGCGCGACCCTAAGTTATATATATATATATATATATATATATATATATATATATATATATATATATAGATTTGTTCACGCGCGGTGGAGTAATGGACAAATGAAAATCGATTTGCTGTCATATGGTTTTGTTCCACGTAGTGGCATTTGTGTTGAATGCATGGGTAGGTGAGCTTATATATATATATCCTTACAGTATGAGATTATTGAGTAGTTGCAGGGAGCATCTACAGTAGCCCCCACCCCCCACACCCCAAGTTGTCTGGGTCGTTCCACACACAACCTTGACTCTTCTAGATAGCTTCAATGTGCATTTTTTGGTCGCCCTGACTGGCACAACCCCCTCCTCTCCTGTCCGGCGTCACAGCCCAGCCCAACCAGTTCGCAAATCACCTGGCAAGTTCTTCGGAGCCGTGCACATCCCACCACTCAGCAAAAGTGGTGTCAAATACATGCAAGCAGCAGCCATGCACGAGCTGGCAAGGGTGGCAAAAATGGCTTGGCCATCATGCTAATTAAGCTCGACCTGCCAACGGATGAGTAGAAAGAGAAATTCCCTCGGAAGAAAGAGTGGGAAGCGAAACTGAACCAAAGAAGGATTGGTTACTACCGGAGGGTGTGGTTCACACTTCCACGGGGTACACACTGAAGGAATTGTACGAGTATATCAGAATACTTTTTTTTCTTGCGGGTAAGAATAGATAGCTTCAATGTGTATTTTCTTTGTGCTAAAGATGTGTGCAAGTGATTCTCATGCACTGTTATTATCATAATATAATGGCCGAGTTTAGACATGTGAATCTAACTAGTTTACTTGTGTCACCGTAAGATAATTCATCATACTCATGAAGTAATATCTTCAGATAGCCGACATAGAAGTCCGCATGGCCCACGTATAATGCAATGGCAAGAAGGCTTTGAATACAAAGCGACGACGTCCACCAACAGGACAGCCTAATCATCAACCTGACAAACAACAACATCTAAGTAGTTGGCAATAGTAAAAACCACGTCCTCAGGAGTGGTCGACCTCATCTAATCAACTGGATACTGCCATCAAATGTGGATGCAAGTAGCAATATTATTCCACCCATAGAAAATCCAATATATTTTCGAATAATAATGATTACACCTCTCATCACCATCTTGCTTTAACAACAAAGATCTGTTTGCTATCCACATTTATGCTCATCCGGCTCAGGCGCAGCCAACTCGCTTTCGGCCATGGTAACCACATACAGTGGACCCATCAGATCAATTCCATCCTTCCTGCGGCTACCTGCCTTCAAATATATGGTTCTACGTGTTTTGCCTTGAACCTCTTAAAAAGTACTCCCTCTGTTCATTATTATAAAACGTTTTGAATACTTTAGTTTTAGTATGGACTTCATACGGAATGTGAGTGAACAAATACACTAAAACTTGTCCATGTATATCCGATTCAGAAAAAAGTTAGAACATCTTATAATAGTAAATAGAGGAAGTAGTGAAATAGAATTTTCTTGTTGTATAATACGGAAATGGAACACGTTCACATATTTTTAATGTTGACTCTAACAAAAGATACATCATATGCTACTAAGTATGTATTTTTTTGGGTAGAGAAATCTGCATAGTTGTTAATACTCTTTTTTTGCAATGTACATGAGCGGTCAACACAAACTCTCGCAGCATGAAGACTAGCAACCTCCAAGTTCCACTCATCTTGAAAGATTGCCGCATGATGCCAATGTGATACTAATACCGTCCCTCATCTTCCTCTCCAACGTCCAAATAAAATGGTCCATGCAAAGATTTTAGGGCAGTTATATAACTGGTACGAACTAGCCTTTTGAGCAGCCTCCGCCGCACCAAATAAGTTGCTATTTCCCAAAGTTCTTGCAAGGCAACCCTATATGTATTTTGTAACACAATAGTAGCTAGCCCAACTTAGAATATATTGTCTAACTTGAAGCACCTTTTGAGACAATACGCTAAATCTGAACCATTGAATCTAAGAGTAAATCTATATTGATGGTTCAGTTTTACCATGGAAATCACATACCAATGTAACAGTCCTAGCAAATCAAATGTCCTATCTGAAACAAACACACTCAACGATCCTTAGTTTTGTACCAAGTGAACTGTTGAGGAGGCTCACACTTAGATTCGGTGGCATCTGTTTGGAAGCCCCTTTCGAGGCACCACATTAATTTTTAAATATGAATGAGACCTAATCCATTGAATCTGAAATTAATCTGCATAGATTGTTTAGACTGACGATAGGAATCATATACCATTGTAAGAGACCTAGCAATTCATACCTCCTATCCAATTCGTATTCTCTTAAAATGATTCATAGAACCCACCTATGTGTTGCAAAAAAGTTTTGCTCGATGAGCATTGGTTGTGCATCAAGGGAAGTGCCGAAGTGGCTCACACCTAGAGTGGCTGGTGTACTAACTAGAAGCACCTTCCATCTATTCTACAATCGGTTGAAGAATAGACAATTTTGAACTGCAAAGAACCCTCCCGGTGGGTTAGTACTTTTTTGGCATGACAATTTTCAAACTATTTGTCAGAATAACACAAATAGTACACAATTGGAAATATATCGATTATTTGCATTCTTTTCTATGTCGAACACTATTCTAGATTTGTTACGGTTTAAGAGCATTTTAAAAACCAGGCGACACCCATCGAGTGGAATATAACTTATTTTCACTGAACCGAGACACATGAACTGTGCGAGGTAATTATTTGTACTACGACGGTCAAGTGTGGCTCACTAAGCCGCACAGATGAACTGCATGATATGCACATCTGAATTGTGGTGGCTGGGGTGCGTTCAGATGACTCTCATTCCCCTCCCATATGAAAGTGAACTTCATTAGGAAAAAGCAACTTGCTTGGAGAAATTTTACCATTTTGTAATATTTTGTCAGCCTCTCCAATAACGAGTGAACTTCTCGACTACCCTGCATTTTGGCGGTTCTTCTTATGTACATTTTTCAAAGCTGCGTGTAACACGAGGTTTGGACTATGAGGGGCATGAGTGGTGAGCTTCACGGGTTTTCCTAACTATTTCTTCTTATAGAGTGAACCACCAAACTTGGTAGAATGAACTACACTTTTCAATAATTACATAAGGGACCATGATATTTTATAGAACACCCCCTCACACACAAAAAATGTGGTGGGACGAGAGTAGTGTGGAATACAACCACCCTAACCTTTTTGGCATAGGTCACATGATGTTTGCTCGTAACGTGTTTTTCATGTGCATGTGACTGTACCGCGGGGATATTTATCAATACATGGTAAATAAATAAATCGTTCAAAACACTACATCTTGATATTTATGTTTGAATTCTTGGAGTAAATATTTGTGAATATTATAATTCATGTTAAGTAGGGTTTGCACAACACGTATTAAGCGATAATGACTTCCCTTTATTCATATATAGAGACACATATATACATATACCCTTACATTTGTACTTTACTCAAGTTCACCTTAAGCCCATTCTTCATTTGTAGAAGACATGACAACTTCGTGTCGATGGCTTGTCCATCAACCATTTTCACATCAAAGTTACACACGATAGCAACGATGATGATCTTCATCTGCATGATTGCAATGTCCTTGCCAAGGCACAACCTTGCCCCTGAGTTAAATGCTGGGAACTTGTTCGAGGGTACGTATCGCAGTTGACGTCCATCATTAGAGAGCCACCTCTCAGGTCTATACTCTAGACAGTCGGACCCCCAAACAGACTCCATTCTACCGACGGAGTAGATAGAGACGAGGATGATGTCCTGGGCACAAACAACATGGCCACTCGGCATCACATCAGTGGATACCACCGACCTGCGCTCGATAGGGATCGACGGGTACAACCTGAGTGTCTCCAACAAGGTGGCTTGCAGGTAGACTAGGGGTCTAACCTCTTCTGGCTCAAATGTCATCATCGTGACAGCGCCAGCAATGGCTGCTTTGCGGGACATGATGGGTGCTAGTTCGTTGCGAATGCTTGACACGATGTGCGGGTTCTTGGCGAGGTTGTAGACAACCCATGGCAAGGTAGTGCCAATCGTGTCCCTCCCAGCGATCATATACGTAATGAGTGTTGCCTGTAGTAAATCATCATTGTAGTTCTTGTCATTGACATAGTTAGACAAAACATCAATGTGTACTTCTTGACCAATAATATGGCCCTTCTTCCTCCTCTCCGTGATCATGTCCATGATGAAGCCGCGAAAAACCGCTTGCGCGGCGGCGAGCTTCCTCTCCGGACCGATGTTCAGGCGCCTCATCACCTTCCAAAAAAATGCCGGCACAATGTGACGGACAAAGCCCACCTCCATGACCGTCCATCGCGTTCGCGACGTGTACCGACGGCATGTCGAGGGACAGATAAGCGGGGTCCACGCTGAAGATGGTTGTGGCATACAGGTCGAACACAAGCCTCATCAACATATCATTCATGTCAACATGAGTATTGGTTCTCACCATGTGGTCCATGAAGGGTAGGAGACTCTTCTCCACCTTGTCGTGACAACACTTAGTCATCAACCCAACCAACAGCGGGTTGCTCAACACACTCTGGTAGTTGGCACGCTCCCGTCGGGATGATTCGCCATCTGCGCTGAAGAGAGAGCCTCTCGTCATGTCAAAGATTTCGGCATAATCTTCGCCCTTGGGATAGTTTGTGTGGTTCGAGCTAAAGATGTATTGGATATTTGTTGGGTCGCAGGTTATGAACATCCGTATGCTGGCTATGGCAACCTTTAGGCTGTGACCAGATGGTGTGAGGAGGTCAAAGGAGATGTAGTGATGCAATCTGTGTAGGTTGACGACCATGGAAGGGAGGATGCCTACTACTGGCCAGCTCACGGGCAACAATGGGTTCTTACTAGACTTTATGTAGTATAAACCTACAATAACTACATGTACCACAACTATGGAGATGACTAGTTCTGGCAGGAACGAGAATGCCATTCTTGGAAGAGATGTGTGATGTATGTATGGAGATGTAGTGAGATGCAAGCCGAGATCTCTATTTATAGAAGAAGCTAGTACAAAACTTGTGTGCACATATGGAAACTCTTGTCGTTTTCTTGTGAAAGAAAAATAATAAATGTGGCAGGTTTGGTGATCACAAGCTGTTACCGCATTAATTATAAGGATTGCACGTACTACTCCATATGAAATATCCACCTACTACTACTAGGATAATAGGTACTCCCTCTGTTCCAGTATATAATGCGCATAGTTCTCAGCTCTTATACCAATGCATGCGCTGGAGATGTGGTTTGTACTAGACTTACCCCTGCATGCAAGTTCTGTCCCACCCCATGTGCGCTCGTTGCTGTGTTTCCTGTGATTTCTGTGAAGGGTGAATTCGTCCAGGGGAGGCTTGGGCTGCATGCACGCACTACATTGAGGAATTTTGCCAAAAAACTAATACGCACTACAAAAGGGAATGGAGGGAGTAACGCTTACAGAATTGTCTGCGATGGCGTTGTGGCTCGTTGGTGTAGATTCATGTAGCTGGTGAGGTTAAGATTTGCAGGGTTTGTCGGGTCGTTGAAGGTGGCTGCTTCCCTTTTGTAGTTTGATCCTCCTACCTCATCTCTATCACGTCGGTACAACCTCTAGTGTCGGCGTGAGGTCTGTGAAAAATAATGAAAGTTTGACTTTTGGATCTGTGGCTCTTCCGCTTGTGACAACTTTCTCTCCTACGCGTTATAGTCCGGCAAGATCGTGGTTTTGATTACTTCTTGTCCGCAGTCAACATTGGTATACTAGCTTCAATGATAAAGCGGCATGCGGCGGCGAGCCATCGACCCGTCTAGGTGGAATAAGGTCGGACCCTTGAATCTTCGAAGTAATTTTTTAAATTTTCTAGAGGTATTTATATTGCTAATTTGGTTAGTAGACCTACATGTTCTTTTCACAAAAAAGGTTAGGATGGTGGACATATTCCCAACCGACCACATATGAAACTTCAGTTTTAACACTTTATTTGTCTACTAAATTACTATGAATTATCGGTGGTAACTCATCAATTCGAAAGTCGACAACTCTGGTGAGTTGTGCATGTACTCCCATCTATGTGTGTGCTCGAGTGTTTATATTGTACACGTGTCCGTAACTCCGGTGAGTGGGTGTGTGTACTCCGGTAGTTTATATCGTCTCAAGATGTAATATATCTAGACTAGGGGGAGGCGTTTTGGCTCCCGGGTGCATTTGCACCTGGATGAATGGTAAAATAAAAAAAATAGTAATTTTTTTAAATCTGATTTTTTTTGTAGATGTTTGAGTTAATGTCGTAAGCATGCTCGACAAATTTCATGCGAAACGGAGCAACAATGTTTCATCGGTTTTGGGGTAACAATTGATGTTTAATCTGTTTTCTTTTTGCACAAGCCAAACTACTTAACATTTTTGCCTAAAAATTTCAGGGTAGTATTTGAATGTGTCAAAGAACACATAAATTTTTTGTTAGATTTCTGTGACATTACAAAATTCATTTTCCACGGGCAGGATCACGTGCTCCCAGAAGCCGAATTGCATTTCCGGACAGCCCACACACTAATTCGATGAAAAGACTCATGAACATCTCTAGATGGCCCACGTACTACAAGGACAATGGCATGAGGATAATATATAAATACAAAGTGACAACGTCCATATACGAAACGGTCAAACTATCCACTAGACAAAGTAGTCGGCAATGAATAATACAACATCATGAAAATCAAACAACCACATCCAACCTACTGGACACTGCCACCACATGGGATGCAGCCAAAAATGTCATTCCACTCATATTTAATTCTAGATACTTCCGAATAACAATGGTTACAGCCTCATCATCATCGTAATATTGCTACAAAGACGTGAATCATCATCTATGCTCATCCCACTCAGGGCCCAGGTTGCTTGTTTTTTGCCATGGCATTCACATACAGTGGTCACATCCAGAGCAGCTCATTCCTATTGTCTACGGCCACCTGCCTTTAAAGAGATGCCCCTCGTTGTTTTCTCTTGAACCACTCAATAAAAGTAGTAAAATAGACTCTTCTCCTTGTATCCATTATACATTGTCTGAATCGAATTTTTTTCCGGAAAAACTTTCGATCTATTCATCTTCAATTATGGCTGTACAATGAACACCAGAAATAATAAAATTACATCTGGATCTGTAGACCACCTAACGACGACTACAAGCACTGAAGGGAGCTGAATGCGCGCCGCCATCATCGCTTCAGTGCTAAGACCTCATAGGACCAGCGCGCCAGAATAACAACCGCCGCCGATGAAGAGTAGTCTAGAACGGAAGGATCCAACCTAAAGGCACATGAACCTCGACAAACGACGAACAAAGCCGAGCGAATCCACCAAAAACAGGCCCGCCGGAGAGACACCTCCAAACACCCACCAACGATGTTAGATGCATCACCGGGATGGGGGCTAGGCAGGGAGGACTTTATTCCATCTTGAGGGAGCCGTAGTGAAAGCACAAGTGCTCCCTGAGTGATTTTGGTAATTAATGTCAACATATCTCTTGTTGGACTAATGTTTCTACCTAGTATGCCTCAGACAAGTTCAACAATGGAGTGGCATGGACTAGAGGATGTGGAACTCCTTCAATATGCTAAGGACAAAGAATTGACTCAAGCTCAAAGCTCAGGACTCTACATTTTTCTATTTTAATGATCCAAGATCACATTGAGTCCATAGGAAAGCCAATACTATTAAGAAGGGATGAGGTGTTGCTTAATGGCTTGCTTGCTCAAAGTGCTTAGTGATATGCTCCAAAGCCCTCAACCACTTTCTCACTTCCAAATATGTCCCACACCAAATATCCAACTCGGCCCCACCGATTCTTTCTATCCGGCGCCGCCGAGTTCAGTTGACATAGCCACTGCCAGAAACCCTAATCAGTTTGGTCTCACCGATAGGATCTCGGTCTCACCGAGATGGGCTTGCAAACTCTCTGTTACCTATTGCAATATTTTCGGTCCCACCGAGATATACAATCGGCCACACCGAGTTTGCTTGGCCAACTCTCTGTTTCGCTTATTACCCAAATCGGTCCCACCGAGTTGGAGTAATCGGTCAAACCGAGTTTTGGATTTACCCTAACCCTAGAACATCGGTCCCACCGAGTTGATCCAGTCGGTCCCACCGAAACACCTAACCGTCACATTATGAACCAAATCGGTCTGACCGAGTTCTCTGGATCGGTCCCACCGAGTTTGGTGATTTGTGTGTAACGGTTAGATTTTTTGTGGAGGCTATAAATACCCCTCCACCCACTCTTCATTCGTAGAGAGAGCCCTCAGAACATGCCTACACTTCCAATACACATTTTCTGAGAGAGAACCACCTACACTTGTGTTAAGGTAAAGATATTCCATTCCAACCACATAAATCTTGATCTCTAGCCTTCCCCAAGTTGCTTTCCACTCAAATCCTCTTTCTACCAAATCCAATCCTATGAGAGAGAGAGAGTTGAGTGTTGGGGAGACTATCATTTGAAGCACAAGAGCAAGGAGTTCATCATCAACACACCGTTTGTTACTTCTTGGAGAGTGGTGTTTCCTAGATTGGCTAGGTGTCAATTGGGAGCCTCCGACAAGATTGTGGAGTTGAACCAAGGAGTTTGTAAGGGCAAGGAGATCGCCTACTTCGTGAAGATCTACCCTAGTGAGGCAAGTCCTTCATGGGCGACGGCCATGGTGGGATAGACAAGGTTGCTTCTTCGTGGACCCTTCGTGGGTGGAGCCCTCCATGGACTCGCGCAACCGTTACCCTTCGTGGGTTGAAGTCTCCATCAACGTGGATGTACGATAGCACCACCTATCGGAACCACGCCAAAAATGTCCGTGTCTCCAAATTGCGTTTGCATACTCCAATCCCTGCTCTTTACATTCTTGCAACTTGCATGCTTTACTTTCCACTGCTCATATACTCTTTGTATGCTTTCTTGATATGTTTTGTAAATGTTTAAACTTGTACTAATACTCCACATGAACCTAAAGAATTAAAAACTGTGACTTTTCTTGATTAGAGTCTATTCACCCCCCTCTAGACACCTCTTCTCGATCCTTTCACGTAGCCGTCTCGTCTTTCTGAGCAGAACACAAACTCTAACAAAACTCAAAGAAAAATCTAAAAACGGAGCCCTCTCGCTTGCAAGAGTCGGGATCTACCACGCCTCCATGGCCCTAAGACCACCGGAAACGAGACGGACCGGTGCTACCTCTTGAGCATGCGTTGGTTTTCCCTTGAAGAGGCAAGGGTGATGCAGCAAAGTAGCGTAAGTATTTCCCTCAATTTTTGAGAACCAAGTATCAATCAAGTAGGATACTACACACAAGTCGCCTAGTACCTGCACAAACAAATAAGAACCTTGCAACCAACGCGATAAAGGGGTTGTCAATCCTTTCACGGCCACTTGCAAAAGTGAGATCTGATAAGGATAATAAGGTAAATATTTTTTTTTGTATTTTTGTTGTATAGATTGGAAAGTAAAGATTGCAAAATAAATAGTAAACTAGAATTGTAGATCATAAACTTATATGATGTAAAGTAGACCCGGGGGCCATAGTGTTGGAAATATGCCCTAGAGGCAATAATAAATTGGTTATTATTATATTGCATTGTTCATGATAACCGTTTATTATCCATGCTAGAATTGTATTGATAGGAAACTCAGATACATGTGTGGATACATAGACAACACCATGTCCCTAGTAAGCCTCTAGTTGACTAGCTCGTTGATCAATAAGATGGTTATGGTTTCCTGACCATGGACATTGGATGTCGTTGATAACGGGATCACATCATTAGGAGAATGATGTGTTGGACAAGACCCAATCCTAAGCCTAGCACAAAAATCGTGTAGTTCGTATGCTAAAGCTTTTCTATTGTCAAGTATCATTTCCTTAGACCATGAGATTGTGCAACTCCCGGATACCGTAGGAGTGTTTTGGGTGTGCCAAACGTCACAACATAACTGGGTGGCTATAAAGGTTCACTACAGGTATCTCCGAAAGTGTCTGTTGGGTTGGCACGAATCGAGACTGGGATTTGTCACTCCGTTTAACGGAGAGGTATCTCTGGGCCCACTCGGTAGGACATCATCATAATGTGCACAATGTGACCAAGGAGTTGATCACGGGATGATGTGTTACGGAACGAGTAAAGAGACTTGCCGGTAACGAGATTGAACAAGGTATCGGGATACCGACGATCGAATCTCGGGCAAGTACAATACCGCTGGACAAAGGGAATTGAATACGGGATTGATTGAATCCTCGACATCGTGATTCATCCGATGAGATCATCGTGGAACATGTGGGAGCCAACATGGGTATCCAGATCCCGCTGTCGGTTATTGGCCGGAGAGTTGTCTCGGTCATGTCTGCATGGTTCCCGAACCCGTAGGGTCTACACACTTAAGGTTCGATGACGCTAGGGTTATTAGGAAGACTTGTATGTGATTACCGAATGTTGTTCGGAGTCTCAGATGAGATCCCGGACGTCATGAGGAGTTCCGGAATGGTCCGGAGGTAAAGATTTATATATGGAAAGTTGTTGTTCGGGTTCCGGGAAAAGTTCGGTTTTTTCCGGTATTGTACCGGGAAGCTTCCGGAAGGTTCCGCAGGATTCCGGAGGGGTCCGGAGGTCCGGAAAATGTTCCACCACGTCCAATACAGCAGCATGGGCTGTAAGGGGGTGCCCTAACCTTAATGGGCCAAGGGCACCAGCCCCCCAAGGCCCATGTGCATGGGAGAGGGGAAACCCTAAGAGGGAGGGCCTCCACTTGACTTGGGAGGCACTCCTCCCCCCTTTGGCCGCCGCCCCCAACCCTAGATGGGATCTAGGGGGCCGGCCCCCTCTCTCCCCACCTATAAATAGTGGAGGGGTGGGAGGGCGGCCACACCCTTGGACCTGGCGCAGCCCCTCCCCTCCAATACCTCTCCTCCTCCGCGTGAGCTTGGCGAAGCCCTGCCGGAGAACTGCCACTCCATCACCACCACGCCGTCGTGCTGCTGTTGGACTCTCTTCCTCAACCTCTCCCTCCTCCTTGCCGGATCAAGGCGTGGGAGACGTCTCCATTCTGTATGTGTGTTGAACGCGGAGGTGCCGTCCGTTCGGCGCTAGGATCACCGGTGATTTGGATCACGACGAGCACGACTCCATCAACCCCGTTCACTTGAACGCTTCCGCTTAGAGATCTACAAGGGTATGTAGATGCACTCTCCTTCCCCTCGTTGCTAGATTACTCCATAGATTGATCTTGGTGATGCGTAGAATTTTTTTAAATTTCTGCTACGATCCCCAACAGTGGCATCATGAGCTAGGTCTATGCGTAGTTTCTATGCACGAGTAGAACACAAAGCAGTTGTGGGCGTCGATATTGTCAATTTACTTGCCGTTACTAGTATTATTTTGATTCGGCGGCATCGTGGGATGAAGCGGCCCGGACCGACCTTACACGTACTCTTATGTGAGACTGGTTCCACCGACTGACATGCACTAGTTGCATAAGGTGGCTAGCGGGTGTCTGTATCTCCCACTTTAGTCGGATCAGATTCGATGAAAAGGGTCCTTATGAAGGGTAAATAGAAATTGGCATATCACGTTGTGGTTTTCGCGTAGGTAAGAAACGTTCTTGCTAGAAACCTATAGCAGCCACGTAAAAATCTTGCAACAACAATTAGAGGACGTCTAACTTGTTTTTGCAGCATATGCCTTGTGATGTGATATGGCCAAAAGGATGTGATGAATGATATATGTGATGTATGAGATTGATCATGTTCTTGTAATAGGAATCACGACTTGCATGTTGATGAGTATGACAACCGGCAGGAGCCATAGGAGTTGTCTTAATTTATTTATGACCTTAGTGTCAACTTAAATGTCATGTAATTACTTTACTTTATTGCTAAAGTGTTAGCCATAGTAGTAGAAGTAATAGATGAAGAGACAACTTCAAGAAGACATGATGATGGAGATCATGGTGTCATGCCGGTGACAACGGTGATCATGGAGCCCCAAAGATGGAGATCAAAAGGAGCAAATGATATTGGCCATATCATGTCACTATTTGATTGCATGTGATGTTTATCATGTTTTACATCTTATTTTCTTAGAACAACGGTAGCTTAAATAAGATGATCCCTCGCAATAATTTCAAGAATTGTGTTCCCCTAACTGTGCACCATTGTGAAGGTTCGTTGTTTTGAAGCACCACGTGATGATCGGGTGTGATAGATTCTAACGTTCGAATACAACGGGTGTTGACGAGCCTAGCATGTACAGATATGGCCTCGGAACACATGCAATACACTTAGGTTGACTTGACGAGCCTAGCATGTACAGACATGGCCTCGGAACACGGAAGACCGAAAGGTCGAGCATGATTCGTATAGAAGATATGATCAACATGAAGATGTTCACCGATGTTGACTAGTCCGTCTCACGTGATGATCGGACACGGCCTAGTTGACTCGGATCATGTTTCACTTAGATGACTAGAGGGATGTCTATCTGAGTGGGAGTTCATTGAATAATTTGATTAGATGAACTTAATTATCATGAACATAGTCTAAATTGTCTTTGCAAATATGTTGTAGATAAATAGCTCACGTTGTAGCTCCTTGTTTCAGTACATTCCTAGAGAAAGATTAAGTTGAAAGATATTGTAAGCAATGATGCGGACAAGGTCCTTAGTCCGAGGAGTGTCCTCACTGCTACACAGAAGGCTTACGTCTTTGATGCACCGCTCGATGTGCAAACCCCTACAACGTCGTCTGTGGATGTTGTGAACAGCTGACAGACACATCCTGATGACTACTTGATAGTTTAGTGCACCATACTTTACGGCTTAGAATCGGGATTCCAATGACATTTTGAACGCCATAGAACATATGAGATGTTCCAAGAGCTGAAATTGGGATTTCATGCTCATGCCCGTGTTGAGAGGTATGAGACCTCTGACAAGTTCTTTTGCCAACAAGATGGAGGATAATAGCTCAACTAGTGGGCATGTGCTCAGAATGTCTGGGTGCTACAATCACTTAAATCAAGTGGTAGTTAAACTTCCAGATAAGATAGTGATTGATAGAGTTCTCTAGCCACTATCACTAAGCTACTAGATCTTCGTGATGAACTATGACATGCAAGGGATGGAGTTGATCCCGAGGCTGTTCGCGGTGCTTAAGACCGCAAAAGGTAGAAATCAAGAAGGAGCATCAAGTGTTGATGGTTTAACAAGACCACTTGTTTCAAGAAGGGCAAGGGATGGAAGGGAAACTTCATGGATGGCAAACCCGTTGCCGCTCCAGTGAAGGAACCCAAGGTTGAACCCAAACCCGAGACTAAGTGCTTCTATTGTAAGGGGAACGGTTACTGGTAGCGGAATTACCCCAAATGCATGGTAGATAAGAAGGCTGGCAACTTCAAAGTATATACGTGTTATTAATGTGTACCTCACTAGTACTCCTGGTAGCACCTGGGTATTGGATACCGGTTCAGTTGCTATTATTGGTGACTTGAAGCAAAAGCTACGGACTAAACGGAGACTGGCTAAGGGCGAGGTGACGATGTGTGTTGGAAGTGTTTCCAAAGTTGATGAGATCACCATCGCACGCTCCATCTACCTTCGGGATTAGTATTGAACCTAGATAAATGTTATCAGGTGTCTACGTTGATCATGAATATGATTAGATCATGTTCATTGCAATGCGGTTATTCATTTAAGTTAGAGAATAATGGTTATTCTGTTTACATGAATAATACCTTTCATGGTCATGCACCCTATGTGAATGGTTCATTGAATCTCGGTCATGGTAATACACATGTTCACGCCAAAAGATGTAGAGTTAATAATGATAGTACCACTTTCTTGTGGCACTGCCGCTTAGGTCATATTGGCATAAGATGCATGAAGAAACTCCATATCTATGGATGTTTGGAGTCACTTGATTTTGAATCGCTTGACACATGCGAGCCATGCCTCATGGGCAGGATGACTAACACCCCGTTTTCAGGTACAATGACATAGGCAAGTGACTTGTTGGAAATCAAACATGCTGACGCGTGTGATCCAATGAGAATTGAAGCGTGCGGTGGATATCGCTATTTTCTCATCTTCACCGACGATTTGAGTAGATATAGGTATATTTACTTAATGAAGCACAAGTCTGAAACGTTTGAAAATTTCAAGCGATTTTAGAGTGAAGTTAAGAATCATCATAACAATAAGATCATGTTCCTACGATCTGATCAAAAGGGGATTTTCCGAGTTATGAGTTTGGAAATCACTTAAGACATTGTGGAATTGTTTCACAGTTGAAGCCACCTGGAACACCACAAGGTAATGGTGTGTCCGGACGTCATAATCGAACCTTATGAGATATGGTGCGATCTGTGATGTCTCTTACCGATATACCGCTATTATTTTGAGGTTATGCATTAGAGATAGCTGCATTCACTTTAGATAGGACACCATATAAGTCCGTAGAGACGACGTCATATGAACATTGCTTTGGCAAGAAACCAAAGTTGTCGTTTCTTAATGTTTGGGGCTGCGATGCTTAAGGCTTCAGCCGGAGAAGCTTGAACCCAAAGCGGACAAACACATCTTCATAGGATACCCAAAGGTGACAGTTGGGTACACCTTCTATCTCAGATCTGAGGGCAAATTGTTTGTCGCTAAGAACGGGTCCTTTCTCGAGAAGGAGTTTCTCTCGAAAGAATTGAGTGGGAGGAAGATAGAACTTGATGAGGTTGTCGAACATTTACTTCAACCAGAGAGTGATGCAACACAGAAAGATGTTTTCTGTGGCGCCTACGTCTGTTGAAGAGGAAGTTAATGATAGTGATCATGAAGCTTCGGATCAAGTTTCTATCGAACCTCATAGGTCAACAAGGATATGTACTACTCCTGAGTGGTACGGTAATCCTGTCTCAAATATCATGTTGTTAGATAGCAATGAACCTACGAGCTATGGAGAAGCGATGGTGGGCCCGTATTCCAACAAATGGTTAGAAGCCATGAAATCCGAGATAGGATCCATGTATCAGAACAAAGTATGGGCTTTGGTGGACTTGCCCGATGATCGGCAAGCCATTGAGATAAATGGATCTTTAAGAAGAAGACAGACGTGGGCGGTAATGTTACCGTCTATGAAGCTCGACTTATGGGAAAGAGTCTTTTCACAAGTTCAAGGAGTTGACTACGAAGAGAATTTCTCACCCGTAGCGATGCTTAAGTCCGTCGAAATCATGTTAGCATCTGACAGATGGATGTCAAAACGAGTTTTCGTAAGAAAAAGTCGTATGTGATGCAATAAAAGGTTTTGTCGATCCTAAAGATGCTAAAAGGTATGCTGGCTCCAGCAATCCTTCTATGGACTAGAGCAAGCATCTCGGAATCGGAATATATGCTTTGATGGAGTGATCAAAGCTTTTAGGTTTATACAATGTTTGTTAGAAACTAGTATTTACAAGAAAGTGAGTGGGAGCACTACAACATTTCTGATAAGTATATGTGGATGACATATTGTTGATCCGAAATAATGTAGAATTTCTGGAAAGCATAAACGGTTGTTTGAAGGGTGTTTTTCAAAGGAAGACCTGGATAAAGCTACTTACATATTGGGCATCAAGATCTATAGAGATAGATCAAGACGCCTGATGATACTTTCAAAGAACGCACACCTTGACATGTTTTTGAAGGAGTTCAAAATAGATCAGTCAAAGAAGGGGTTCTTACCTGAGTTTTAAGGTGTGAAGTTGAGTAAGACTCGAAGATTGACCACGACAGAAGAAAGAGGAAGGACGAAGTTCGTCCCCTATGCTTTTGTCATAGGCTCTATACGGTATGCCATGCTGAGTACCGCACCTGATGTGTGCCTTGCCACATGTCTGGCAAGAGGGTACAAAGGTGATCTAGGAGTGGATCACCAGATAGCAGTCAAAATTATCCTTAGAGGAATAAGGAAATGTTTCCCGGTTATGGAGGTGATAAAGAGTTCGACATAAAGAGTTACGTCGATGCAAGCTTAACACCTATCCGGATAGCTCTGAGTAGAGATACCGGATACGTATAATGGAGCAATAATTTGGAATAGCTCCAAGTGGAACGTGGTAGCAGCACATATGATATAAAGTTTTGTGAAATACATAGGGATGTGAATATGGCAAGACCCGTTGACTAAAACCTCTCTCACAAGCATAACATGATCAAACCCAGAACTCTTTGAGTGTTTATCACATAGCGATGTGAACTAGATCATTGAGTCTAGTAGACTCTTGGATGTTGGTCACATGGCGATGTGACCTGTGAGTGTTAATCACATGGCGATGTGAACTAGATTATTGACTCTAGTGCGAGTGGGAGACTGTTGGAAATATGTCCTAGAGGCAATAATAAATTGGTTATTATTATATTTCATTGTTCATGATAACCATTTATTATCCATGCTAGAATTGTATTGATAGGAAACTCGGATACGTGTGTGGATACATAGACAACACCATGTCCCTAGTAAGCCTCTAGTTGACTAGCTCGTTGATCAATAAGATGGTTACGATTTCCTGACCATGGACATTGGATGTCGTTGATAACGGGATCACATCATTAGGAGAATGATGTGATGGACAAGACCCAATCCTAAGCCTAGCACAAAGATCGTGTAGTTCGTATGCTAAAGCTTTTCTATTGTCAAGTATCATTTCCTTAGACCATGAGATTGTGCAACTCCCGGATACCATAGGAGTGCTTTGGGTGTGCCAAACGTCACAACGTAACTGGGTGGCTATAAAGGTTCACTACAGGTATCTCCGAAAGTGTCTGTTGGGTTGGCACGAATCGAGACTGGGATTTGTCACTCCGTGTAACGGAGAGGTATCTCTGGGCCCACTCGGTAGGACATCATCATAATGTGCACAATGTGACCAAGGAGTTGATCACGGGATGATGTGTTATGGAACGAGTAAAGAGACTTGCCAGTAATGAGACTGAACAAGGTATCGGGATACCGACGGTCGAATCTCGGGCAAGTACAATACCACTGGACAAAGGGAATTGAATACGGGATTGATTGAATCCTCGACATCGTGGTTCATCCGATGAGATCATCGTGGAACATGTGGGAGCCAACATGGGTATCCAGATCCCGCTGTTGGTTATTGGCCGGAGAGTTGTCTCGGTCATGTCTGCATGGTTCCCGAACCCGTAGGGTCTACACACTTAAGGTTCGATGATGCTAGGGTTATTAGGAAGACTTGTATGTGCTTACCGAATGTTGTTCGGAGTCCTGGATGAGATCCCAGACGTCACGAGGAGTTCCGAAATGGTCCATAGGTAAAGATTCATATATGGAAAGTTGTTGTTCGGGTTCCGGGAAAAGTTCAGTTTTTTCCGCTATTGTACCGGGAAGCTTCCGGAAGGTTCCGCAGGATTCCAGAGGGGTCCGGAGGTCCGAAAAATGTTCCACCATGTCCAATACAGCAGCATGGGATGTAAGGGGGCGCCCTAACCTTAATGGGCCAAGGGAACCAGCCCCCCCAAGGCCCATGCGCATGGGAGAGGGGAAACGCTAAGGGGGAGGGCCCCCTAACCTTAATGGGCCAAGGGAACCAGCCCCCCAAGGCCCATGCGCATGGGAGAGGGGAAACCCTAAGGGGGAGGGCCTCCACTTGACTTGGGAGGCACTCCTCCCCCCTTTGGCCGCCGCCCCCAACCCTAGATGGGATCTAGGGGGGCCGGCCCCCCTCTCTCCCCACCTATAAATAGTGGAGGGGTGGGAGGGCGGCCACACCCTTGAACCTGGCGCAGCCCCTCCCCTCCAATACCTCTCCTCCTCCGCATGAGCTTGGCGAAGCCCTGCCGGAGAACTGCCACTCCATCACCACCATGCCGTTGTGCTGCTGTTGGACTCTCTTCCTCAACCTCTCCCTCCTCCTTGCTGGATCAAGGCGTGGGAGACGTCTCCGTTCCGTACGTGTGTTGAACGCGGAGGTGCCGTCCGTTCGGCGCTAGGATCATCGGTGATTTGGATCACGACGAGTATGACTCCATCAACCCCGTTCACTTGAACGCTTCCGCTTAGCGATCTACAAGGGTATGTAGATGCACTCTCCTTCCCCTCGTTGCTAGATTAATCCATAGATTGATCTTGGTGATGTGTAGAAATTTTTTAAATTTCTGCTACGATGCCCAACACATAGGTTTCACTAGTGGCTTCTCTCAAGATATCATATTTTATGGTGGGTGAACAAATTACTGCCGAGCAATTGATAAAAAATGCATAGTTATGAGAATATCTAGGCATGATCATAAACATAGGCATCACGTCCGTGTCAAGTAGACCAAAACGATTATGCATCTACTACTATTACTCCACACATCGACCGCTATCCAACATGCATCTAGAGTATTAAGTTCATATGCATTAGGCAAGATGACATGATGTAGAGAGATAAACTCAAGCAATATGATATAAACCTCATCTTTTATCCTCGATGGCAACAATACAATACGTGTCGGTTCCCTTTCTGTCACTGATAACCCACAAGTATAGGGGATCGCAATAGTTTTCGGGGGTAGAGTATTCAACCCAAATTTATTGATTCGACACAAGGGGAGCCAAATAATATTCTCAAGTATTAGCAACTGAGTTGTCAATTCAACCACACCTGGAAACTTAATATCCGCAGCAAAGTGTTTAGTAGCAAAGTAATATGATAGTAGTGGTAACGGTAGCAAAAGTAATGTTTTTGGTATTTTGTAGTGATGATAGCAATAGCAACAGAAAAGTAAATAAGCGAAGAACAATATATGGAAAGCTCGTAGGCAATGGATCGGTGATAGAGAATTATGTCGGATGCGGTTCATCATGTAACAGTCATAACCTAGGGTGACACAGAACTAACTCCAGTTCATCAATGTAATGTAGGCATGTATACCGAATATAGTCATACGTGCTTATGGAAAAGAACTTGCATGCCATCTTTTGTCCTACCCTCCCGTGGCAGCGGGGTCCTAGCAGAAACTAAGGGATATTAAGGCCTCCTTTTAATAGAGTACCGGACCAAAGCATTAACACACAATGAATACATTTACTCCTCAAACTACAGTCATCACCGGTAAGTATCCCGATTATTGTCACTTCGGGGTTAACGGATCATAACACATAATAGGTGACTATAGACTTGCAAGATAGGATCAAGAACTCTCATATATTGATGAAAACATAATAGGTTCAGATCTGAAATCATGGCACTCGGGCCCTAGTGACAAGCATTAAGCATAGCAAAGTCATAGCAACATCAATCTCAGAACATAGTGGATACTAGGGATCAAACCCTAACAAAACTAACTCGATTACATGATAAATCTCATCCAACCCATCACCGTCCAGCAAGCCTACGATGGAATTACTCACGCACGGCGGTGAGCATCATGAAATTGGTGATGGAGGATGGTTGATGATGACGACGGCGACGGATTCCCCTCTCCGGAGCCCCGAACGGACTCCAGATCAGCCCTCCCGAGAGGTTTTAGGGCTTGGCGGCAGCTCCGTATCGTAAAACGCGATGGATCCTTCTCTCTGATTTTTTTGCCCCAAAAGCAAATATATAGAGTTGGAGTTGAGGTCGGAGGAGCTCCAGGGGGCCCACGAGGTAGGGGGCGCGCCCTAGGGGGGCATGTGCGCCCTAGGGGGGCAGGTGTGCCCCCCACCCTCGTGGACAGGTGGTGGGACCCCTGGTCTTCATCTTTTGCAAGGATTTTTTTATTATTTCCGAATAGATGTTCCATGAAGTTTCAGGTCATTCCGAGAACTTTTGTTTTTGCACATAAATAACACCATAGCAATTTGCTGAAAACAACGTCAGTCTGGGTTAGTTCCACTCAAATCATGCAAGTTAGAGTCCAAAACAAGGGCAAAAGTGTTTGGAAAAGTAGATACGACGGAGACGTATCAACTCCCCCAAGCTTAAACCTTTGCTTGTCCTCAAGCAATTCAGTTGATAAACTGAAAGTGATAAAGAAAAACTTTTACAAACTCTGTTTGCTCTTGTTGTTATAAATATGTAAAGCCAGCATTCAAGTTTTCAGCAAAGATTATGAACTAACCACATTCACAATAACGCATAGGTCTCATGTTTACTCATATCAATGGCATAATCAACTAGCGAGCAATAATAATAAATCTCGGATGACAACACTTTCTCAAAACAATCATAACATGATATAACAAGATGGTATCTCGCTAGCCCTTTCCGAGACCGCAAAACATAAATGCAGAGCACCATTAAAGATCCAGGACCGACTAGACATTGTAATTCATGGTAAAAGAGATCCAGTCAAGTCATACTCAATGTAAACTAACATTAATGAATGCAAATGACAGCGGTGCTCTCCAACTGGTGCTTTTTTAATAAGAGGATAATGACTCAACATAAAAGTAAATAGATAGGCCCTTCGCAGAGGGAAGGAGGGATTTGTAGAGGTGCCAGAACTCGGTTTTGAAATAGAGGTGAATAATATTTTGAGAGGTATACTTTAATTGTCAACATAACAACCAAGAGATGGCAATATCTTCCATGCTACACACATTATAGGCGGTTCCCAAACAGAATGGTAAAGTTTGTACTCCCCCTCCACCAACAAGCATCAATCCATGGCTTGCTCGAAACAACGAGTGCCTCTAACTAACAAGAGTCCCAGGAGGAGTTTTGTGTGCAGTTATTTTGATTTGATTTGCATAAAGCATGGGACTGGGCATCCCGGTGACCAGCCACTTTCTCGTGAGTGAGGAGCGGAGTCCACTCCTCTTGAGAATAACCCACCTAACATGGAAGATACAGACATCCCTAGTCGATACATGAGCTATCCGAGCATACAAAACAGGATATTTATTTGAAGGTTTAGAGTTTGGCACATACAAATTTGCTTGGAACGGCAGGTAGATGCCGTATATAGGTAGGTGTGGTGGACTCATATGGAATAACTTTGGGGTTTATGGAGTTGGATGCACAAGCAGTATTCCCGCTTAGTACAGGTGAAGGCTAGCAAAAGACTAGGAAGCGACCAGCTAGAGAGCGACAACAGTCATGAACATGCATTAAAATTAATCAACATCGAATGCATGCATGAGTAGGATATAATCCACTGTCGGTGTCAAAATCGGCGGATCTCGGGTAGGGGGTCCCGAACTGTGCGTCTAGTCCGGATGGTAACAGGAGACAAGGGACACAAAGTTTTACCCAGGTTCGGGCCCTCTCGATGGAGGTAAAACCCTACGTCCTGCTTGATTAATATTGATGATATGGGTAGTACAAGAGTAGATCTACCACGAGATCGAGGAGGCTAAACTCTAGAAGCTAGCCTATGGTATGATTGTTGATGTGTACGTTGTTCTGCGGACTAAAACCCTCCAGTTTATATAGACACCAGAGAGGGTTAGGGTTACACAAAGTCGGTTACAATGGTAGGAGATCTTCATATCCGTATCGCCAAGCTTGCCTTCCACGCCAAGGAAAGTCCCTTCCGGACATGGGACGGAGTCTTCAATCTTGTATCTTCATAGTCCAGGAGTCCGGCTGAAGGTATAGTCCAGCTATCCGAACACCCCCTAATCCAGGACTCCCTCATCCACCATGAACATAAATACCGTGAAGGCTATGTTGATTTTGTTTCAACTACATGCGTGAACATGCGCCAAGTCAAGTCACTTAAATAATTCAGAGGAGGATACCACCCTATCATACCACATCACAACCATTTTAATAGCATGTTGGCACGCAAGGTAAACCATTATAAGCTCCTAGCTAATCAAGCATGGCACAAGAAACTATGATCTCTAGTAGCCCCTAAACCAGGCTTCAATGACGACGAGTCCGGCGCGCAGATTGTCTTCGGCATTGCAAGGCGGGTTCCTCCTCCAAGTACTTCATAGAAGATTTTGAACACAAAGATAGTGTCCGGCTTTGCAAAATAAGTTTCCACATATTGCCATAGAGAGAATAATATTTACACCAATCTAATCTGCTGACGTATTCCGTAGCGTGTCACACCACAGCCAAGCCTTTATACAAGTCATTTCATTATCCCACCTCAACGCGTCATGCGAGGCGGTTTCCTTGGCACGTCTTGTTAAAGCAGAGATCATGTCCCCTTATCCCGGGATTCTCATCAATACGGGCGTGGGTAACCCAACCGCGCCATTGATTACGGCGCTTGGAGATAAGCGAGTTTTACCAGGCTGGTGGGGACTTGTAGTTGCGTCCACCCATATAAGGGGATAAGGATCCACCTTTTCACCTACGCCTTCTTCCTCCTTCGCCTATCCATTCTTGCGCACTCGAGCTCCAGCGCCCAAGTCCGCACTCCCCACCTCAACCTTCTCCAGCCATGTCCGGAGCGGGAGGCAAGTGGATGGTCTCCTCCGTCACGGAGGGACACATCAAAAAGCTGAGGAAAGCCGGATACCTATCTAACGACATTGCGTACCAGCTTCCCGAGAAGGGGCAGCTCATCCCCACCCCTAGGCCCCATGAGAGGGTGGTGTTCCTCCCTCATTTCCTCCGTGGACTGGGCTTCCCTCTCGACCCATTTGTCCGGGGGCTCATGTTCTACTACGGCCTGGATTTCCACGATCTGGCCCCGAACTTCGTCCTCAACATCTCGGCGTTTATCGTCGTGTGCGAGGCCTTCCTCCGCATCCGCCCCCATTTCGGCCTATGGCTCAAGACTTTCAACGTCAAGCTGAAGGTGGTGCGCGGCAACCAGGCGGAGTGCGGAGGCGCCATGGTGGGCAAGATGGCCAACGTCCTATGGCTCGAGGGCTCATTTGTGGAGACCCTGAAGGGGTGGCAATCGGGGTGGTTTTACATCACCGAGCCACGCGACGCCGAATGGGTCGCACCCCCAGAGTTTCGATCCAAACCCCCTATGCGGCTCACCTCCTGGAAGGAGACAGGCCTATCATGGGGTAAGAAGGGAGAGCTGACCGGACTCCAAACATGCGTCCAAACCCTGGTGGACAAGAAGCTCAAACTTGTCAACGTAGTCCAGGTTATGCTCATCCGCTTGATCCTCCCGTGTCAACAACGGGCTTTCAACCTGTGGGAGTTCGACCCGGCGCGGCACCAAACTCTGAGCAGGCTCTTCGACACGACGTATGAAGATGCCTGGAAGGTGCTTTTTAAGGGCGCCGAGGCTCCCGCATCCGCTATCAAGGATCGCGGATTCAGTGCGCAGCGTCATGCTCTCGCGGTAAGCTGTTTTTTTTCTTTTACAGGGTATCAGTTTTTCATAGTTTGACTCCATGCGGGATCTAAACTCCCTTACCCTTGACAGGATTGGTAGGTGACATCCGGACAGATCAACTGTCCGGCTCCTTTGCCCGAAGGCCCAGCGGACGCTCGCCTGGCGAAGCTGCTGGTTCCGGCACCCTATGTGGTGCCGGAGAAGAAGGCCGCAAAAAAGGCCACGGGGACTCGAAAGAGTGCCCGGCGCCAGGAGGTGTCGGATCCATCATCCGACGGTTCCGAGGCGCATTCCTCCCGTGAAGACAAGGAGGAAGAAGAAGAGACCTCTCCCCCTCCAGCGGGGGGAGAGAAGAAAAGGAAGGCTGCCCTCTCGGGGGAGGCCGGAGGGTCCAAGAAGGGGAAAACCCTTCCTCCGGACTGCTCCACCGACGCCGACGGCGCCGGAGAGGAGTGGCAGCCCAGGGCCAAGCCCCTGGCAAAATCGTAAGTATCCGGATACCAGAGTAATTCATAGTATTCGTTTATTGCACAGCTTTCCCTTACGTCGAATATGTTTATGCAGCCCACCTAAAGACCGGCTCGACGCATCGTCGAGCGGCTCACTGGACTCGTCGGATGTGAACTCGCTTCCGATGGCTTCCTCCCCCCGCCCTATGGACGACACCGAAGTGTTGTCCCAACAGGTTCCAAGTCGGGAGGAGGTGGTCCTGGAGGCGCCGCAAGGCGACCTCCCGGACTCCAGGAGTAAAGGGGATGAAACCCCCCCAGGGCTCCAAGTCCGGCTCTAGGCCGGACACCGCTCCGGAACCTTCAGAGGTTCTAGAGTCCGGCAAGGGACCTCCTTCCAAGAGGAGCAAGTCCGCCGTTCCGGTGGCCCCCGTCCAACCGGAGGCGCCGGACAATATGTTGGAGGCGCTCCAAGGCGCCTCCATCGACGAGGAGCACCGCACTATTATGAGTGCGGTGGTCCAGAAGGTTCAGTCCGCCAAGAGCGGACTGACTGAAGCTTGTACTAGCCTTTTATCAGGCTTTGAGGTAAGTAAAGAATGTGTAAATAATATTACCGCATAGACAGTAGCCCCTGATGCTCTGTTTGGCGTTCGGGAGGAAAAGCCGAATAGAGGATCAAATAAAATTCATAGGAGTCTAACAAAAATGAGTCAATATGTATGTGCAGGCTTCTCTGCTTGCGTCCGCCGCACTGACTGCGGAAGTGGACACGCTAAAGCAGAACCTCGAGCGGTCCGAGCAAGAGATCGGGCATGCCAAGAAGCAGCTCGAGGACAATGAAGGTGAGAAATACCTTGTTTTTAAATATATATAAAAAGGTGCAATTGCAAAGAATGACAGGATTATCATGGCTATTGTAGGGGCCACATCTGAAGTGGCGACCCTTAAGCAAGCGCTGGTCGAGGCCGAGAAGAGGGCTGCCTCGGAGCGCACCGAGCGGGAGAAGTATGAGGCCGAGGTTGGCAAGGTGCAGCAAGAGCTCCAGGCTCTCATGGAAAAACATGAGAGTTTGGAGCTTGACTCGAAGATGCAAGCGTCCGAGCTCGCGGTGGCTATTGAAAATGCCAAGTCTGCCAAGGCCGAATCCCAGAAGACCCTCCAGGAGTTGGATGAGGTGAAGAGGATAGCGGCGGGTAAGGCATTCTTTATGCAAAGCAAACACATAAACATGAGTTACTTGTTACTTACCCGAATCCGGAGCTCTCTAGGAGCGTTCGCAGATCTTCCCCGGAGTGTGTCCGATGCCGCCGCATTCTATCGAGCCGAGGAGGGCAGCTCGACGGAGAAGGTGTTCTGGTCTCAGTATGCTGAGGCCGGACACCCCGTGCCCCTGAGCGACCAGCTGAAGCAACTAGTAGAGCTCCACAAGGTGGCCGAACAGGCCATGAAGGGCCTCCTTGTTCGGCTGTGGCCTGGAGGGGCTCTTCCTGGGAGCTATTTCGGGCTGGTGCGGCGGCTGGTGGAGGCCTGTCCAAGGCTCGAAGTCATCAAGCTCTCCGTCTGCATTGAGGGTGCCCGTAGGGCCCTTGCCCGTGCTAAGGTGCACTGGGGCAAGCTGGATGCTGAGAAGCTTGTGAAGGACGGGCCACCGCCGGGGAAAGAGCATCGCAAGCCCAAGAATTACTATAAGGATGTTCTGAAGGGTGCCTGCCTTGTGGCGGATGAATGTTCTAGGGATGTAATTTTTGAGTGAAACTTGCTCGTTTTGTCCTGTGCGCTGAAAACTTGTTTATATGCGCTAAGCAATGTTGTTGGAATTTAAAATATTACCTTCTGTGCGGCTGTTTATCAATTCTGAGAGATGATGATTTGTCGGCTTCTGCCCCCGTTCCGCTAGTGCCGGGGTGTTCGGGGATAAACCTGAGCGCTCTTTTTCCCATGTTTGGGTCCTTCAAGGGAGGCGCTCAGTCCAACGAACAAGGCAATCGGACTATAATGCGTGAACACTCTCACTTAGCCATAGAATTCTATAATTTTAAATTTCGGCGAAGCCCCTGGTATTCGGAAGACCGAGTTCGGGGCGCTATCCACGCCTTGGCCGGACAGAGCCGGCTCCTCGCCCTAAGCGGCATGAGTCTTTAGGGACTCGAAAAAACCTCTCGAAGAGCGACCATCTCTCGCTTCATCATGACAGTCAGTTTTAGCTTTCTCCACTGAGGTGCTCGACCCAGCTCAACTGGGGCACAATCGCAGTAGTTCTCCTAGTGCTACCTTAGCCGATATAGCGGAACGTAAGGCACCAAAACATAGGAGCCAGGCAAACCCAACTATTGACCCAAGACATGATTCGGAGCCGATGCATATAATGCTATAAGTTCGGGGTGCCGCACTTGTTAAAGTGTTCGGACTTCTTACACCATATTGAGGGGTACTAAAGCCCTGGCGTATTTTGGCCGTACCAACGCGTATGGGTGCAACATGTCGTTAAGGAACATATATAAAGAAAAAAGGTAATGCAAAAATAGACGAAAGCTATGCATTGTTTATTAAAAAGGGGTGCGATTAAGGCAGAACGATACAAGTAATGGAATAAGTGGAAGGTTGGACTAGTTAACATGTCCGTTCCAGGGGCAAGCTGCGGAATAGTATGCGAAACGGGTATACTGCTCGTGATAGAGACCACCTGGGAGTTCCGTAATGCGGTGTGGCTTGTCTTCTTCCCTGGTTCTTGCATCGTTTGTGCGGCAATTGAACTGCCGAACAGGCCTTCCGAAGGATGGAGTCCTGAAAATAAGAGAAAATTAAAAAATCGGCAGCCCCTGGTACGGTTGAAGCCGTGTTTTGGGCGTGCCGTGATGGTGCCCCTCCCCCTGTGCCCATGGTATCTCTAGAGCGTAGTTATGTACGCGAAGTACTAGCGTCGCCTTTTTGCGAGGGTTGGGGTTGGGGCCGCATTGCTACGCCTGCTCGGATCGTGCCAGGAGGTCTTGTTGTAGGTTACTCCGGGTGCGCTTGACGGTGTCCGGTCGTTTAGTGGCCGGACTGGAGAACTGCCTAGAGAGGCTGCTTTGTACTTCCGCTGCAAGGGCCGCCGTGTGCTCCTTTGTTAGGAGGGAGCGTTCGGTGTTTCCATTGACCATAATTACTCCTTGAGGGCCTGGCATCTTGAGCTTAAGGTATGCGTAATGCAGTACAACATTGAACTTAGCGAATGCGGTTCACCCGAGCAGTGCGTGATAACCACTGTGAAACGGGACTATGTCGAAGATTAACTCCTCGCTTCGGAAATTATCCGGGGATCCGAAGACCACTTCATGTGTGACTGAGCCTGTACAGTTGGCCTCTACACCTGGTATTACGCCTTTAAAGGTCGTTTTGATGGGCTTAATCCTCTAGGGATCTATGCCCATTTTCCGCACTGTATCCTGGTAAAGCAGGTTCAGGCTGCTGCTGCCGTCCATAAGGACTCTAGTGAGATGAAATCCGTCAATAATTGGGTCTAGAACCAATGCGGCGAATCCACCATGACGGATGCTAGTGAGATGGTCCCTTCGATCAAAGGTGATCGGGCAGGAGGACCATGGGTTGAACTTTGGGGCGACTGGCTCTACCACGTATACGTCCCTTAACGCGCGCTTCCGCTCCCTTTTGGGGACGTGGGTTGCGTATATCATGTTCACCGTCCGCACTTGTGGGGGAAACCCTTCTGTCCAATGTTGTTCGGCGGCCGGGGCTCCTCGTTGTCATCGCTATGCAGCCCCTTGTCTTCATTTTCGGTGTTTAACTTGCCTGTCTGCTTGAACACCCAACAATCCCTGTTGGTGTGATTGGCCGGCTTTTCGGGGGTGCCATGTATCTGGCACGAGCGGTTGAGTATTCGGTCCAAACTGGACGGGCCCCTAGGATTCCTTTTGAATGGCCTTTTCCGCTGACCGGATTTAGAGCCTCTGAATTCGGCATTAACTGTCGTATCCTCAGCATTGTCGCTGTTAATGCGGCGCTTCTGCTTGTTGCGACGCGACCTGCCACTACTGTCCCTGGTGTCCGAATTACCAGGGTTCTTGGTCATATTGTTGCTATGAGCAAGCCAACTGTCTTCTCCCACGCAAAGCGGGTCATGAGTGTCGTGAGTGCTGCCATAGATTTCAGCTTTTCCTGTCCAAGGTGCCGGGCCAGCCACTCATCACGGATATTGTGCTTGAAGGCTGCTAGGGCCTCAGCGTCCGGACAGTCGACTATTTGATTTTTCTTTGTTAGGAAACGTGTCCAGAATTGCCTGGCCGATTCCTCTGGCTGCTGAATTACGTGACTTAGGTCATCGGTGTCTGGGGGTCGCACATAAGTGCCCTGGAAATTGTCGAGGAATGCGGCTTCCAGGTCCTCCCAACAACTGATTGATCCTGTTGGCAAGCTGTTAAGCGAATGCCGAGCTAGTCCTTTAAGCTTGAGTGGGAGGTATTTGATGGCGTGGAAATCATCACCGCGGGCCATGTGGATATGAAGGAGATAATCCTCGATCCATACCACATGATCTGTTGTGCCATCATATGATTCGATGTTTACGGGTTTGAAACCCTCGGGGATTTGATGATCCATTATTTCGTCTGTAAAGCAGAGTGGGTGTGCGGCGCCTCTGTACTGGGCTATATCATGACGTAGCTCCAATGAGCCTTGTCTACTGTGTTTGGCCCTGCCGAATTTGTGGCCGGCGTGACGGTTACCGTCTTGAGCCGTGGGACATCCACGCGATCCGTAGATCGATCTTGTTTGCCTTGCCTTGTCCTCCAACATGTCTCGTAAGTCCGGCGCATATTCCCGTGCCTTGGTACGGGGTGCGGCTTGAGTGGAGGGCCGAGAGGCCTCTTTGTCGCAACCACGAGGTGGCCGGTCGGCCGCATCAAGTGCTTCCTCCTCTAATCGGGGTAGCAACCTGCGCTTTGGGTAGCTCTTGGAGGGGCGTTCGAGTTTATGCTCTTCGGCCGCGAGGACTTCAGTCCATCTGTCGACTAGCAAATCTTGATCAGCTCTAAGTTGTTGCTGTTTTTTCTTGAGGCTTCTTGCTGTGGCCATAAGCCTGCGTTGAAAACGCTCTTGCTCGACGGGATCCTCTGGCACGGCGAATTCGTCGTCATCGAGGCTTGCCTCGTCTTCGGAGGGAGGCATATAATTATTGTCCTCGACCTCTCTGTCCGCCGCTCTCTCATGAGGGCTGGTTTCTCCATCCTCCTGTGCTAAATCTTGCTAGAGGGGGTTTTCTTTGGCGCTTTCCGGAGTATTATTATCTCCCGTGCTGGAATCACCGTGTTTGTTTTGGCGGGATTTTGAGTGGCGCCGCTGACGCCGGCGCTTAGGCTGTTCCATCGCCATCTCCCTCTTTTGGGGTGTCCACCATGTATATGTCATACGACGAGGTGGCTTTCCAGGGCCTAGTAGGCACTGGTTCTTCATCATCTCCTTCATCGGCGTCCATACCGTCGATGTCTTCGGAGTCGAAGTCGAGCATGTCGGTTAAGTCGTCGACAGTGGCTACAAAGTGGGTGGTGGGTGGGCTTTGAATTTCTTCATTGTCCGTACCCCAACCTTGCTGACCGTAGTCTGGCCAGGGCTCTCCTGATAAAGAGAGAGACTTCAGTGACTTCAGGATATCGCCGAGAGGCGAGTGCTGAAAGATGTCCGCGGCAGTGAACTCCATGATCGGCGCCCAATCGGATTCGATCGGCAGGGGCGCGGAGGGTTCGGAGTCCGGAGAGGAGTCCGGCTCCTTGGAGTCACGAGTCTCGCAGAGTACGGGGCTGGTGTTCGGCTCAATCGCCGTTGGGGTTGCAGCCCCCGAGGTGGCGTCCAACCGCCCATCCTTGATCGGCGCAGTTGGCTCCGAATTAAGGGTCGGAACTGACACGGGTGCGGCCTCCAGGGCACTGTTCAGCGGCAGAGCTAAATCATGCTCGTCGTGACAGTGCGGCACGCTCGACAGTGGCTCGAATCCGTCGAAGATCAAGTCCCCGCGGATGTCAGCCGTGTAGTTTAAACTTTCAAATCTGACCTGGCGGCCGGGGGCGTAGCTTTCGATCTGCTCCAGACGGCCAAGCGAATTGGCCCGCAGTGCGAAACCGCCGAAGACGAAGATCTGTCCGGGGAGGAAGGTCTAACCCTGGACTGCATCACTATTGATGATCGTAGGAGCCATCGAGCCTGATGGCGACGACATAGAGGAACTCTCAATGAAATCACTAATGTCGGTGTCAAAACCGGCGGATCTCGGGTAGGTGGTCCCGAACTGTGCGTCTAGGCTGGATGGTAACAGGAGACAAGGGACACGAAGTTTTACCCAGGTTCGGGCCCTCTCGATAGAGGTAAAACCCTACGTCCTGCTTGATTAATATTGATGATATGTGTAGTACAAGAGTAGATCTACCACGAGATCGAGGAGGCTAAACCCTAGAAGCTAGACTATGGTATGATTGTTGATGTGTACGTTGTTCTACGGACTAAAACCCTCCGGTTTATATAGACACCAGAGAGGGTTAGTGTTACACAAAGTCGGTTACAATGGTAGGAGATCTTCATTTCCGTATCGCCAAGCTTGCCTTCCACACCAAGGAAAGTCCCTTCCGGACACGGGACAGAGTCTTCAATCTTGTATCTTCATAGTCCAGGAGTCCGGCTGAAGATATAGTCCAGCTATCCGAACACCCCCTAATCCAGGACTCCCTCATCCACCATGAACATAAATATCGTGAAGGCTATGTTGATTTTGTTTCAACTACATGCGTGAACATGCGCCAAGTCAAGTCACTTAAATAATTCAGAGGAGGATACCACCCTATCATACCACATCACAACCATTTTAATAGCATGTTGGCACGCAAGGTAAACCATTATAAGCTCCTAGCTAATCAAGCATGGCACAAGAAACTATGATCTCTAGTTGTCATTGCAAACATGTTTATTCATAATAGGCTGAATCAGGAACGATGAACTAATCATATTTACAAAAACAAGAGAGGTCGATTTCATACCAGCTTTTCTCATCTCAGTCTGTCCATCATATATCGTCATAATTGCCTTTCACTTGCACTACCGAACGATGTGAATAATAATAATAGTGCACGTGCATTGGACTAAGCTGGAATCTGCAAGCATTCAATAAATAGGAGAATACAAGGCAATATGGGATCTTTTGTCAGATCAATGATAATGCATATAAGAGCTACTTCAACAATTTAATTATGGTCTTCTCCTATCGACCCCCAAAGAAAAGAAATAAAACTATTTACACGGGAAAGCTCCCAACAAGCAAAAGAAGAACATGAAATATTTTTGGGTTTTCTTTTTAATTACTACTACAAACATGGAAAGTAAACTAATTAAAAGCTACAACTGTTTTTTTGTTTTTCTTAAGGTTTATTAAACACACAAGAAGAAAGCATAAAAAGGGAAATAAGTAGCATGGATGATACAATGAAAAAGTATGAGCACCTACATCTAGCACTGAGTGTGTGAACATGAATATAATGTCGGTGAGAAATACGTAATCCCCCAAGCTTAGGCTTTTGGCCTAAGTTGGTCTATGGCCACGGCTGGCCTGGCGGATATCCATAATAATAGTTGGGGTCGTACTGAGATGCAGCGGCTATCGCCTCCTGAGCTGCAGCGTGGCGACGAGCGGCCTCCGCCCTCCTCTCGTACTCATATGCCTCCTCTCTGGTAATAACATATCTTCCTTTTGCCTGATAATCAAAGAAGGCAGGAGCAGGGAGAGTAATACGGACAACACGACGTCTGTCAAAGATTAAACGATACTAGAGAGGTGATTCATTCCCCTCGACAAACTGGTGGTGAACCAGAGCATTAAAGTCTAGGTATGCCGGAGGTAATTCAATATCATCATTATGTATAGTTACACCAAGAAAATCAGCTAAGCGGGTTGCATAAATTCCACCAAAGAAATCTCCATTAAATCTATTCAGATGCAACCTACGTGCAACAATGGCTCCCAAATTATAAGATTTATCTCCCAACACAGCACTCCTAAGAATACTAAGGTTGGGGACACACATGTGACATGGTTCATCTTTACCGTTAATGCATCTACCTATGAAGAGAGCAAAATAATGTGTAGCAGGAAAATGAATGCTCCCTATGGTAGCTTGTGTTATATCTCTAGATTCCCCCACAATTATACTAGCAAGAAAATCTCTAAATTCAGATTTGCGAGGTTCCTTGACACTACCCCATTGTGGAAGTTTGCAAGTAGTGGTAAAATCCTCTAAGTCCATAGTGTAAGAATTTTCATAAAGATCAAACAGGACAGTTGGAGAATTATGTGAAGATGAAAATTCAAACCTCCTCACAAAGGAACTAGTGAGATAGTGATACTGGCTACGCTTTTCTTCCTCGAAGCTCACAAGATCAGCGTTACGCAAATATGCGTTAAATTCTTCCTTAATTCTCGCTTGATCCATAAAATTTTCTGAAGGCCATTCACAAGGACGCACTGGAGCATCTCTTGGTGGCTCTTCATCAGCACCACGCATTGCAAGCCTGGGCTCTTATTTCCTTGAAGAGCCACCTTGATACATTTTCCTAAACATGTTTCTTCCTCTGAAAAATTTCTGAAATTTTTAGTAACTTCAAAATAAAAGTAAACCAAACTCAACAAAATTGATAGCAACTACTCCTACAAGTGCCTAGAGCCTATATCATGCATCAAAACTACTTTTGACCATATAAATTTGACATGCAAGCTCAAGAACAGGGTCACCTAAGCAGCAAAAATTTGCAATGAATGAAGCACTAGAACAAAAACTAATTGGACCAATGGAGGAGTCACATACCAAGGAACAATCTCCCCAACCAGTTTTGCGAGAGGTGCTTTGAGCAAGGAGATCAAAAATGGCAGCAAAATGAGCTAGAACTCAAGCTTGAGCTGGATATTTGTGTTTGTGGGAGGAAGAAGAAGTGTGTGGGTGCAGGAATAAGTGGGCCACCGTGGGCCCACAAGGCAGGGGGGCGCCCAGGGGGGTAGGGCGCGCCCCTGACCCTCGTGGCCAGGTGCCAGCTCCTCCCGCTGTGTTCTCAGTGCCAAATATTCTCAAATATTCCAGAAAAAATCACATTTAAATTTCAGGGCATTTGGAGAACTTCTACTTTTGGGGTATTTTTATATTGCACGGATAAATAAGATAACATACATAAAAATACTATTTCTATTTTATTTAATATAAATAACAGAAAGTAAGAGGAGGGTACAGAAGGTTGTGCCTTCTAGTTTCATCCATCTCATGCTCATCAAAAGGAATCCACTAACAAGGTTGATCAAGTCTTGTTAACAAACTCATTCCGAATAACATGGAACCAAAGAAATTTCGAATAACACTATGTTACCTCAACAAGGATATGCACATCCCCAATAATAAGAATATCATATTTCTTCTTGACAGTAGGAAGAGGAAATTCAAAACCTCCAAATATAATCGATGGAGTTTTTCCAATAGAGTTGATACTATGAACTTGAGGTTGTTTCCTCAGAAAGTGTATCGTATGCTCATTCCCATTAACATGAAAAGTGACATACTATCGTCCTCGGGAATATCAAGAATAATAAAGTCTGTTAAAATAGTAACATTTGCAACCACAACAGACACATCCTCACAAATACCGACAGGTATAGCAGTTGATTTATAAGCCATTTGCAAAGATATTTCAGTAGGTGTCAACCTATTCAAATCAAGTCTACGATATAAAGAGAGAGGCATAACACTAACACCGGCTCCAAGATCACATAAAGCAGTTTTAACATAGTTTCTTTTAATGGAGCATGGTATAGTGGGTACTCCTGGATCTCCAAGTTTCTTTGGTATTCCACCCTTAAAAGTATAATTAGCAAGCATGGTGGAAATTCAGCTTCTGGTATCTTTCTTTTATTTGTAACAATTTCTTTCATATACTTAGCATAAGGATTCATTTTGAGCATATCAGTTAATCGCATACGCAAAAAGATAGGTCTAATCATTTCAGCAAAACGCTCAAAATCCTCATCATCCTTTTTCTTGGATGGTTTGGGAGGAAAAGGCATGGGTTTCTGAACCCATGGTTCTCTTTCTTTACCATGTTCCCTAGCAAGAAAGTCTTTCTTACCATAACGTTGATTCTTTGATTATGGGTTATCAAGATCAACATCAGGTTCAATTTCTATATCATTATCATTACTAGGTTGAGCATCATCATGAACATTATCATTAACATTATCACTAGTTTCAGGTTCATTACTGATGACCCACAAGTATAGGGGATCTATCATAGTCCTTTCAATAACTAAGAGTGTCGAACCCAATGAGGAGCAGAAGGAAATGATAAGAGGTTTCCATCAAGGTGTTCTCTGCAAGTACTGAAATAAGTGGTAACAGATAGTTTTGTGATAGGATAATTTGTAACGAGCAACAAGTAACAAAAGTAAATAAAGTGCAGCAAGGTGGCCCAATCCTTTTTGTAGCAAAGGACAAGCCTGTACAAACTCTTATATAGAGAAAAGCGCTCCCAAGGACACATGGGAATATCATCAAGATGGTTTTCATCACGCTCATATGATTCGCATTCGGTACTTTGATAATTCGGTATGTGGGTGGACCGATGCTTGGGTACTGTCCTTACTTGGACAAGCATCCCACTTATGATTAACCTCTATTGCAAGCATCCACAACTACAACAAAAGTATTAAGGTAAACCTAACCATAACATGAAACATATGGATCCAAATCAGCCCCTTACGAAGCAACACATAAACTAGGGTTTAAGCTTCTGTCACTCTAGCAACCCATCATCTACTTATTACTTCCCAATGCCTTCCTCTAGGCCCAAATAATAGTGAAGTGCCATGTAGTCGACATTCACATAACACCACTAGAGGAGAGACAACATACATCTCATCAAAATATCGAACGAATACCAAATTCACATGACTACTAATAGCAAGACTTCTCCCATGTCCTCAGGAACAAATGTAACTACTCACAAAGCATAAACATGTTCATAATCAGAGGGGTATTAATATGCATATAGGATCTGAACATATGATCTTCCACCAAATAAACCAACTAGCATCAACTACAAGGAGTAATTAACACTACTAGCAACCTACTAGCACCAATCCCGGACTTGGAGACAAGAATTGGATACAAGAGATGAACTAGGGTTTTGAGAGGAGATGGTGCTGATGAAGATGTTGATGGAGATTGCCCTCTCCCGATGAGAGGAGTGTTGGTGATGATGATGGCGATGATTTCCCCCTCCGGGAGGGAAGTTTCCCCGGCAGAACAGCTCCGCCAGAGCCCTAGATTGGTTCCCCCAAGGTTCCGCCTCGTGGCGGCGGAGTTTCGTCCGAGAAGATGGCTTGTTATTTTTCCCATCGAAAGACTTCATATAGCAGAAGATGGCTACCGGAGGGCCACCAGGGTGCCCACGAGGTAGGGGGGCGCGCCCCTACCCTCGTGGGCAAGGTGTGCCCCCTGGTGAATCTCTTCCGCTGAGTATTTTTTTATATATTCTGAAAACGTCTTCCGTGAAGTTTCAGGACTTTTGGAGCTGTGCAGAATAGGTCTCTAATATTTGCTCCTTTTCCAGCCCAGAATCCCAGCTGCCGGCATTCTCCCTCTTTATGTAAACCTTGTAAAATAAGAGAGAATGGGCATAAGTATTGTGACATAATGTGTAATAACAACCCATAATGCAATAAATATCGATATAAAAGCATGATGCAAAATGGACGTATCAACTCCCCCAAGCTTAGACCTCGCTTGTCCTCAAGCGAAAAGCTGAAATCAAAAAATATTTCCACATGTTTAGAGATAGAGGTGTCGATAAAAATAAAATACGGACATGAGGGCATCATGATCATTCTTAGAACAACAACTTATATAATTATTGTCATATGATTTCTTATGCTAGAGTAATAATTAAATCACAATTTCAAGTATGAATCGTAAACTTCATTGAAAACTAACAAACTATAATCTCAGTCATTGGAGCAATTGCAATTTATCGTAACATAGGAAAGAGTCAATGTATAAGAGCTTTTCAGCAAGTCCACATACTCAACTATCATATAGTCTTTCACAATTGCTGACACTCATGCAATACTTATGGGTATGGAGTTTTAATCGGACACAGAGAAAGATAGGGGCTTATAGTTTTGCCTCCCAATGTTTTACCTCAAGGGTAATGTCAACAATAATAGTTCATGAAAACTCACATCCAATTAGTGATATATACCAGGATCTTTCCAACATACTGTGCTTGCCAAAGGATAAAATGTAAAAAGGAAGGGTGAAGATCACCATGACTCTTATGCAATGTAGGAGATAAAAGTAAAAGATAAGCCCTTCGCACAGGGAAGCAGAGGTTGTCATGCGCTTTTGTAGTTGGATGCACAAAATCTTAATGCGAATGAATGTCACTTTATATTGCCACTTGTGATATGGACCTTTATTATGCAGTCTGTCACTTTTATTTCTTCCATATCACACGACCGTATAAAGCTTATTTCTCCCACACTAATAAGTCATACATATTTAGAGAGCAATTTTTATTGCTTGCACCGATGACAACTTACTTGGAGGATCTTACTCAATCCATAGGTAGGTATGGTGGACTCTCATGGCAAGACTGGTTTAAGGGTATTTGGAAGCACAAGTAGTATCTCTACTTGGTGCGATGAATTTGGCTAGCATGAGGGAGAAAGGCAAGCTCAACCATGTTGGATGATCCATGACAATATAATTTATCTCAGATGTAAGAAAACATAACCCATTACGTTGTCTTCCTTGTCCAACGTCAACTCTTTAGCATGTCATATTTTAATGAGTGCTCACAATCATAAAAGATGTCCAAGATAGTATATTTATATGTGAATACCTCTCTTTCTTTATTACTTCCTATTAATTGCAACGATGACCAAAACTATGTTTGTCAACCCTCAACAACTTTTATTCATCATACTTTCTCTATGTGAGCTCACGACTCTCCATAAGATTCACAAGATCTCTTTGTTTCTTTTTATTTCTTTCTCTTTTCTTTCTCTTAGGATCATGGCAAAATAATCAAGCTCTTGACTCAACACTAATCTTTATTATATAGCTCACGGACTCGATTACATAGAAGGATTATAAAGCAAAACTCACGGCTAGATCTTACTAAGAACTTTTTTTCTACTAGATCAAGATATTACCAAAAGGACCGAACTAAGAAAAACGGTAAAGGTAGAAGTGATGGTGATACGATACCGGGGCACTCCCCCAAGCTTGGCAGTTTTCAAGGGGAGTGCCCATACCAGATACTCAATTCTTCTTTGTTGGTGGATATGGTGATGGTTTTGTTGATGGCGTAGGCTTGTCGTCCTTCTTCCAAGGCATGGGCTCACCATCACAGAAGGATGATCGTGTCTCCTGAAACCGCAAATCTGCAGCCAAACTCATCCCTTGAATATATATTCATACTCACAGTTTTGATTTTGCAGGTCATAGATCTGGGCTTGGAGGTGCTCGTTTTTCTCATGAAGCTTGAAGATGGCCTCCCCAATGTCCTTGACGTCCAGCTTGTGGTTGTTGGTGAATGACACGTCTCCAACGTATATATAATTTTTGATTGCTCCATGCTATATTATCTACTATTTTGGACATTATTTGGCTTTATTATCCACTTTTATGTTATTTTTGCGACTAACCTATTAACCGGAGGCCCAGCCCAGAATTACTGTTTTTTTGCCTGTTTTAAGGTTTGGAAGAAAAGGAATATCAAACGGAGTCCAAACGGAATGAAACCTTCGGGAACATGATTTTCTCACCGAATACAACTCAGGAGACTTGGACCCTACGGCAAGCCAACTAATAGGAGGCCACGAGGTAGGGGGGCGCGCCTGCCCCCCCAGGCGTGCCCTCCACCCTCGTGGGCCCCCTGTTGCTCCACTAACGTACTCCTTCCTCCCATATATATCCACGTACCCCCAAACAATCAAAACAGGAGCCAAAACCCTAATTCCACCGCCGTAACTTTCTGTATCCACGAGATCCCATCTTGGGGACTGTTCCGGAGCTCCGCCGGAGGGGGCATCGATTACGGAGGGCTTCTACATCAACACTATAGCCTCTCCGATGAAGTGTAGGTAGTTTACTTCAGACCTACGGGTCCATAGTTAGTAGCTAGATGGCATCCTCTCTCTTTTTGGATCTCAATACAATGTTCTCCCCCTCTCTTGTGGAGATCTATTCGATGTAATCTTCTTTTTGCGGTGTGTTTGTTGAGACCGATGAATTGTGGGTTTATGATCAAGTCTATCTATGAAGAATATTTGAATCTTCTCTGAATTCCTTTATGTATGATTGGTTATCTTTGCAAGTCTCTTCGAATTATCAGTTTGGTTTGGCCTACTAGATTGATCTTTCTTGCAATGGGAGAAGTGCTTAGCTTTGGGTTCAATCTTGCGGTGTCCTTTCCCGGTGACAGTAAGGGCAGCAAGGCACGTATTGTCTTGTTGCCATCGAGGATAACAAGATGGGGTTTTCTTCATATTGCATGAGTCTATCCCTCTACATCATGTCATCTTGCTTTAGGCGTTACTCTATTTTTAACTTAATACTCTAGATGCATGCTGGATAGCGATCGATGAGTGGAGTAATAGTAGTAGATGCAGGCAGGAGTCGGTCTACTTGTCTCGGACGTGATGCCTATATACATGATCATACCTAGATATTCTCATAAATATGCTCAATTTTGTCAATTGCTCAACAGTAATTTGTTCACCCACCATAGAATACGTATGCTCTCGAGAGAAGCCACTAGTGAAACCTATAGCCCCCGGGTCTATCTTTATCATATTAATCTCCTACTACTTAGTTATTTACTTTGACTTCATTTTACTTTGCATCTTTATCATAAAAATACCAAAAATATTATCTTATCATATCTATCAGATCTCACTCTCGTAAGTGGCCCTATAGGGATTGACAACCCCTATTTGCGTTGGTTGCGAGGATTTATTTGTTTTGTGCAGGTACGAGGGACTCGCGCGTAGCCTCCTACTGGATTGATACCTTGGTTCTCAAAAACTGAGGGAAATACTTACGCTACTTTGCTGCATCATCCCTTCCTCTTCGGGGAAAACCAACGCAGTGCTAAAAGAGGTAGCAAGAAGGATTCCTGGCGCCATTGCCGGGGAGGTCTACGCAAAAGTCAACATACCAAGTACCCATCACATACCCTTATCTCCCGCATTACATTATTTGCCATTTGCCTCTAGTTTTCCTCTCCCCCAATTCACCCTTGCCGTTTTATTCGCCTTCTCTCTCTATCCTCCCTCTATTTGCCCCTTTTTGCCCGCTTGCTTTTTGTTTGCTTGTGTGTTAGTTTGCTTGTTTGTCGTGATGGCTCAAGATAATACTAAATTGTGTGACTTCACCAATACCAACAACAATGATTTTATTAGCACTCCGATTGCTCCTCTTACCGATGCTGAATCTTGAGAAATTAGTACTGCTTTGCTGAATCTTGTTATGAAAGATCTGTTCTCCGGCCTTCCTAGTGAAGATGCCGCTCCCCATCTAAATAGCTTCGTTGATTTGTGTGACATGCAAAAGAAGAAAGATGTGGATAATGATATTGTTAAATTGAAGCTATTTCTTTTTTCGCTTAGAGATCGTGCTAAAGCTTGGTTTTCGTCTTTGCCTAAAAATAGTTTTGATTCATGGAACAAGTGCAAAGATGCTTTTATCTCTAATATTTTCCTCCCGCTAAAATCTTCTCTCTTAGAAATGATATTATGAACTTTAAGCAGCTTGATCATGAACATGTTGCACAAGCTTGGGAGAGAATGAAATTAATGATACGTAATTGCCCTACTCGTGGTTTAAATTTGTGGATGATTATACAAAATGTTTATGCCGGATTGAATTTTGCTTCTAGAAATCTTTTGGATTCGGCCGCGGGAGGCACTTTTATGGAAATCACTTTAGGAGAAGCAACTAAACCCCTAGATAATATTATGGTTAATTATTCTCAATGGCATACTGAAAGATCCACTAATAAAAAGGTGCATGCGATAGAAGAAATTAATGTTTTGAGTGGAAAGATGGATGAACTTATGAAATTATTTGCTAATAAGAGTGTTTCTTCTGATCCTAATGATATGCCCTTGTCTACTTTGATTGAGAATAATAATGAATCTATGGATGTGAATTTTGTTGGTAGGAACAATTTTGGTAACAACGCGTATAGAGGAAATTTCAATCCTCGGCCTTATCCTAGTAATCCCTCTAATAATTATGGTAATTCCTACAACAATTCCTATGGAAATTATAATAAGATGCCCTCTAATTTTTATTATAATATTAAGGAATTTATTACTTCTCAAAAGAATTTTAATGCTATGATTGAAGAAAAATTGCTTAAGATTGATGATTTGGCTAGGAACGTTGATAGAATTGCTATTGATGTTGATTCTTTGAAACTTAGATCTATTCCACCTAAGCATGATATCAATGAGTGTCTCAAAGCCATGAGAATTTCAATTGACGAGTGCAAAGAAAGAACCGCTAGGATGCGTGCTAAGAAAGATGCCATTATAAAAGCGTGTTCTTCTAGTTCCTATGAAAATAATGATGAAGATCTAAAAGTTATTGATGTGTCCCCTATTAAATCTTCATTTTGCAATATGAATCTTGATAATGATGGGACTTAATATGATCCACCTTTACCTAGAAGGTGTTCCAAGAATTCTGAATCTTTTGATCTTGATGCTAAATTTGATAAAAGTGAGATTGAAGAAATTAAAACCCTAGATGTTGCTAAACCCACTATTATGGATTTCAAGGAATTTAACTTTGAAAATTGCTCTTTGATTGATTGTATTTCCTTTCTGCAATCCGTGCTAAATTCTCCTCATGCTTATAGTCAAAATAAAGCGTTTACTAAACATATCATTGATGCCTTGATGCATTCTTATGAAGAAAAACTTGAATTGGAAGTTTCTATCCCAAGAAAACTTTATGATGAGTGGGAACCAACTATTAAAATTAAAATTAAAGATCATGAATGCTATGCTTTATGTGATTTGGGTGCTAGTGTTTCCACGATTCCAAAGACTTTGTGTGATTTGTTAGGTTTCCGTGATTTTGATGATTGCTCTCTAAACTTGCACCTTGCGGATTCCACTATTAAGAAACCTATGGGAAGAATTAATGATGTTATTATTGGTGCAAATAGGAATTATGTGCCCATAGATTTTATTGTTCTTGACATAGATTGCAATCCTTCATGTCCTATTATTCTTGGTAGACCTTTCCTTACAATGATTGGTGCAATTATTGATATGAAGGAAGGAAATATTAGATTTCAATTTCCGTTAAGGAAAGGCATGGAACACTTTCCTAGAAAGAAAATTAAATTACCTTATGAATCTATTATGAGAGCCACTTATGGATTGCCTACCAAAGATGGCAATACCTAGATCTATTCTTGCTTGTTATGGCTAGCAATGGGCGTTAAACGATAGCGCTTGTTGGGAGGTGATACGTCTCCAACGTATCTATAATTTTTGATTGCTCCATGCTATATTATCTACTGTTTTGGGCAATATTGGGCTTTATTATCCACTTTTATATTACTTCTGGGACTAACCTATTAACCGGAGGCCCAGCCCAGATTTGCTGTTTTATGCCTATTTCAGTGTTTCAAAGAAAAGGAATTTCAGACGGATTCGAAATGGAACGAAATCAACTGGAGAAGTTATTTTTGGAAGGAAACACACCTGATGAACTTGGACTCCACGTCAGGAGAGACACGAGGTGCTCACGAGGGTGGGGGGCGCCCCCCCTAGGGCGCGCCCCCTGTCTCGTGGGACCCCCGTGGCTCCTCCGACGTCCTCCCTGCACCCATATATACCCACGTGACCTAAAACTTCTAGAATGCAACATAGATCGGGAGTTCCGCCGCCAGAAGCCTCCGTAGCCACCGAAAACCAATCTACACCCGCTCCGGCACCCTGCCGGAGGGGGCAATCCTTCTCCGGTGGCCATCTTCATCATCCCGGTGCTCTCCATGACGAGGAGGGAGTAGTTCTCCCTCGGGGCTGAGGGTATGTACCAGTAGCTATGTGTTTGATCTCTCTCTCTCTCTCTCGTGTTCTTGAGATGATACAATCTTGATGTATCGCGAGCTTTGCTATTATACTTGGATCTTATGTTTCTCCTCCCCCTCTTCTCTCTTCTAATGAATTGAGTTTCCCCTTTGAAGTAATCTTATCAGATTGAGTCTTTAAAGATTTGAGAACACTTGATGTATGTCTTGCCGTGGATATCTGTGGTGACAATGGGATACCGCGTGCCACTTGATGTATGTTTTGGTGACCAACTTGCGGGTTCCGCCCATGAACCTATGCATAGGGGTTGGCACACGTTTTCATTGTGATTCTCCGATAGAACTTTGGGGCACTTTCGAGGTCCTTTGTGTTGGTTGAATAGATGAATCTGAGATTGTGTGATGCATATCGTATAATCATACCCATGGACACTTGAGGTGACATTGGAGTATCTAGGTGACATTAGGGTTTTGGTTGATTTGTGTCTTAAGGTGTTATTCTAGTACGAACTCTAGGGCTGTTTGTGACACTTATAGGAATAGCCCAACGGATTGAATGGAAAGAATAACTTTCAGGTGGTTTCGTACCCTACCATAATCTCTTCGTTCGTTCTCCGCTATTAGTGGCTTTGGAGTGACTCTTTGTTGCATGTTGAGGGATAGTTATGTGATCCAATTACGTTAGTATTGTTGAGGGAACTTACACTAGCGAAAGTATGAACCCTAGGCCTTATTTCCTATCATTGCAATACCATTTACGCTCACTTTTATCACTTGCTACCTTGCTGTTTTTATAATTTCAGATTACAAATACCTTTATTTACTATCCATATACCACTTGTTTCACCATCTCTTCGCCGAACTAGTGCACCTATACAATTTACCATTGTATTGGGTGTGTTGGGGACACAAGAGACTCTTTGTTATTTGGTTGCAGGGTTGCTTGGGAGAGACCATCTTCATCCTACGCCTCCTACGGATTGATAAACCTTAGGTCATCCACTTGAGGGAAATTTGCTACTGTCCTACAAACCTCTGCACTTGGAGGCCCAACAACGTCTACAAGAAGAAGGTTGTGTAGTAGACATCAGGAGGCAACCCAATTTTATTTTTATTCCTTGCTTTTTGTTCCTGCTTAGTAATAAATAAATTATTTAGCCTCTGTTTTGGTTGTTTTTTTGTTTAATTAGTATTTGTGCCAAGTAGAACTGTTGGGAAGACTTGGGGAAAGTCTTGTTGAACTTGCTGTAAAAAACAGAAACTTTAGCGCTCACAAGAACTGCTATAATTTTTATTTGGAAAGTTATATTTAGTTAATTCTTTTCGCAGATGATTAATAGATAAATTCCTCACGTCCAGCAATTTATTTTAGAATTTTTGGGGTTCCAGATCTTTTGCTAGCTACAGATTACTACAGACTGTTCTGTTTTTGACAGATTCTGTTTTTCGTGTGTTGTTTGCTTATTTTGATGAATCTATGGCTAGTAAAATAGTTTATGAACCATAGAGAAGTTGGAATACAGTAGGTATAACACCCATATAAATAAATAATGAGTTCATTACAGTACCTTGAGGTGGTCTTTTGTTTTCTTTCGCTAACGGAGCTCACGAGATTTTCTACTTTAAGTTTTGTGTTGTGAAGTTTTCAAATTTTGGGTAAAGATTTGATGGATTATGGAACAAGGAGTGGCAAGAGACTAAGCTTGGGGATGCCCATGGCACCCCCAAGATAATCTAAGGACACCTAAAATCCAAAGCTTGGGGATGCCCCGGAAGGCATCCCCTCTTTCGTCTACTTCTATCGGTAACTTTACTTGGAGCTATATTTTTATTCGCCACATGATATGTGTTTTGCTTGGAGCATCTTGTATGATTTGAGTCTTTGCTTATTAGTTTACCACAATCATCCTTGCTGTACACATCTTTTGAGAGAGCCATACATGATTTGGAATTTGTTAGAATACTCTATGTGCTTCGCTTATATCTTTTGAGTTATATAATTTTGCTCTAGTGCTTCACTTATATCTTTTAGAGCATGGTGGTGGATTTGTTTTATAGAAACTATTGATCTCTCGTTCTTCACTTAGATTATTTTGAGAGTCTTAATAGCATGGTAATTTGCTTAAAATCCTAATATGTTTGGTATGCAAGATTAATAATAAAACTTTCTTATGAGTGCGTTGAATACTAAGAGAAGTTTGATGCTTGATGATTGTTTTGAGACATGGAGGTAATAATATCAAAGTCGTGCTAGTTGAGTAGTTGTGAAATTGAGAAATACTTGTGTTGAGGTTTGCAAGTCCCGTAGAATGCACGTATGGTAAACGTTATGCAACAAATTTGAAACATGAGGTGTTATTTGATTGTCTTCCTTATGAGTGGCGGTCGGGGACGAGCGATGGTCTTTTCCTACCAATCTATCGCCCTAGGAGCATGCACGTAGTACCGAGGTTTTTGATGACTTGTAGATTTTTGCAATAAGTATGTGAGTTCTTTATGACTAATGTTGACTCCATGGATTATACGCACTCTCACCCTTCCATCCTTGCTAGCCTCTTCGGTACCGTGCATTGCCCTTTCTCACATTGAGAGTTGGCGCAAACTTCGCCGGTGCATCCAAACCCTGTGATATGATAGGCTCTTTCACACATAAACCTCCTTAAATCTTCCTCAAAACAGCCACTATACCTACCTATTATGGCATTTCCATAGCCATTCCGAGATATATTGCCATGCAACTTTCCATCATTCCGTTCATCATGACACATTCATCATTGTCATATTGCTTCGCATGATCATGTAGTTGACATAGTATTTGTGGCAAAGCCACCGTTCATAATTCTTTCATACATGTTACTCTTGGTTCATTGCATATCCCGGTACACCGCCGGAGGCATTCATATAGAGTCATCTTTGTTCTAGTATCGAGTCGTAATCAATGAGTGGTAAATAAATAGAAGTGTGATGATCATCATTTTCTAGAGCATTGACCCAAGTGAGGAATATAAAAAAAGAGGAAGGGCCATAAAAAAAGAGAAGAGAAAGGCCATAAAAAAAGAGAAAAGGCCCAAAAATGAAAAGAAAAAAATGAGAGAAAAAGAGAGAAGGGACAATGTACTATCCTTTGCCACACTTGTGCTTCAAAGTAGCACCATGATCTTCATAGTAGAGAGTCTCTCATGTTATCACTTTCATATACTAGTGGGAATTTTTCATTATAGTACTTGGCTTGTATATTCCAACAATGGGCCTCCTCAAGTGCCCTAGGTCTTCGTGAGCAAGCAAGTTGGATGCACACCCACTAGTTTCTTTTGTTAAGCTTTCATACATTTATAGCTCTAGTGCATCCGTTGCATGGCAATCCCTACTCCTTGCATTAACATCAATCGGTGGGCATCTCCATAGCCCATTGATTAGCCTCGTTGATGTGAGACTTCCTCCTTTTTTGTCTTCTCCACATAACCCCCCTCATTATATTCTATTCCACCTATAGTGCTATGTCCATGGCTCGCGCTCATATATTGCATGAAAGTTTATAGGTTTGAGATTACTAAAGTATGAAACAATTTCCTGGCTTGTCATCGGGGTTGTGCATGATGATAGCATCCTTGTGTGACGAAAATGAAACATGACTAAACCATATGATTTTGTAGGAATGAACTTTCTTTGGCCATGTTATTTTGTGAAGACTGATGACCCACAAGTATAGGGGATCTATCGTAGTCCTTTCGATAAGTAAGAGTGTCGAACCCAACGAGGAGCAGAAGAAAATGATAAGCGGTTTTCAGCAAGTATTCTCTGCAAGTACTGAAATAAGTGGTAACAGATAGTTTTGTGATATGATAAATTGTAACGAGAAACAAGTAACAAAAGTAAAAAAAGTGCAGCAAGGTGGCCCAATCCTTTTGTAGCAAAGGACAAGCCAGAACAAACTCTTATAATAGGAAAAGCGCTCCCGAGGACACATGGGAATATCGTCAAGCTAGTTTTCATCACGTTCATATGATTCGCGTTCGATACTTTGATAATTTGATATGTGGGTGGACCGGTGCTTGGGTACTGTTCTTGCTTGAACAAGCATCCCACTTATGATTAACCTCTATTGCAAGCATCCATAACTACAACAAAAGTATTAAGGTAAACCTAACCATAGCATGAAACATATGGATCCAAATCAGCCCCTTATGAAGCAACGCATAAACTAGGGTTTAAGCTTCTGTCACTCTAGCAACCCATCATCTACTTATTACTTCCCAATGCCTTCCTCTAGGCCCAAATAATGGTGAAGTGTTATGTAGTCGACATTCACATAACACCACTAGAGGCTATACAACATACATCTTATCAAAATATCAAACGAATACCAAATTCACATGACTACTCATAGCAAGACTTCTCCCTTGTCCTCAGGAACGAACGTAATTACTCACAAAGCATATTCATGTTCATAATCAGAGGGGTAATAATATGCATATATGATATGAACATATGATCTTCCACCAATTAAACCAACTAGCATCAACTACAAGGAGTAATCAACACTACTAGCAACCTACTAGCACCAATCCCGGACTTTGAGACAAGAATTGGATACAAGAGATGAACTAGGGTTTGGAGATGATATGGTGCTGGTGACGATGTTGATGGAGATTGCCCTCTCCCGATGAGAGGAGCGTTGGTGATGATTTCCCCCTCCAGGAAGTATCCCCGGCAGAACAGCTCTGCCGGAGCTCTAGATTGGATCCGCCAAGGTTCCACCTCGTGGCGGCGGAGTCTCATCCCGAAAAGTTCCTTCCTATTTTTTTCTCATCGAAAGACCTCATATAGGAGAAGATGGGCATCGAAGAGCCATCAGGGGGCCCACGAGATAGGGGGCGCGCCCTAGGGGGGAGCCCCCACCCTCCTGAGCAGGGTGTGGGCCCCCTGGCCTTCATCTTTGGCGTGGATTTTTCTTTATTTCTTTTAATACGTTTCGTGGAGTTTCAGGACTTTTGGAGTTGCGCAGAATAGGTCTCTAATATTTGGTCCTTTTCCAGACCAGAATTCCAGCTGCCGGCATTCTCCCTCTTTATGTAAACCTTGTAAAATAAGAGAGAATAGCCATAAGTATTGTGACATAAAGTGAAATAACAGTCCATAATGCAATAAATATCGATATAAAAGCATGATGCAAAATGGACGTATCAACTCCCCCAAGCTTACACCTCGCTTGTCCTCAAGCGAAAAGCCGATAACAATAAATATGTCCTCATGTTTAGAGGTAGAGGCGTCGATAAAAATAAAAAACGGACATGAAGGCATCATGATTATTCTTATAACAGCAACATATATAGGTTTTGTCATATGATTATTTATGTTCAAGTGATGATCTATTCACAATGCAAAAGTATAAATCATAAACCTTATTGGACTCCGACAAACTATAATCTCAGTCATTGAAGCAATTGCAATTTATCATAACATCGGAAAGAGTCTATGTCAAAGCTGAAAAGCAAGTCCACATACTCAACTATCATTTAGTCCTCCATAATTGCTAACACTCACGTGATACTTGTGGTTACAGAGTTTTAATCGGACACAGAGAAAGATAGGGGCTTATAGTTTTGCCCCACAACCTTTTACCTCAAGGGTAATGTCAACAATAATAGTTCATGCTCCCCTACATCCAATTAGATATATATATATATATCATGTTCTTTCCAACATGCTGAGCTTGCCATAGGATAAAATAAAAAAGAAAAGGTGAAGATCACCATGACTCTTGCATAAGGTAGAAGATAATAATAAAGGATAGGCCCTTCGCAAAAGGAAGCAGAGGTTGCCATGCGCTTTTATGGTTGGATGTATAAAATCTCAATGCGAAAGAACGTCACTTTATATTGCCCCTTGTGATATGAACCTTTATTATGTAGTCCGTCGCTTTATTACTTCCACATCACAAGATCGTATAAAGCTTATTTCTCCCACACCAATCAATCATACATATTTAGAGCAATTTTTATTGCTTTGCACCGATGACAACTTACTTGAAGGATCTTACTCAATCCATAGGTAGATATGGTGGACTCTCATCGCAAAACTGATTTAGGGATATTTGGAAGCACAAGTAGCATTTCTACTTGGTGCTGAGAATTTGGCTAGCATGAGGGGGAAAGGCAAGCTCAAAAGTTAGAGGAACCATGACAACATACTTTATCTCTGATATAAGAAAGACATAACTCATTACGTTGTCTTCCTTGTCCAACATCAACTCTTTAGCATGTCGTATTTTAATGAGTGCTCCCAATCATAAAAGATGTCAATGATAATATATCTATATGTGAAACCTCTCTTTCCTTATTACTTCCTATTAATTGCAACAATGACCAAAGCTATGTCTGCCAACTCCCAACAACTTTTAATCATCATACTCTTTCTATGTGAAGTCATTACTCTCAATAAGATCAATATGACCTTTTTGTTTCTTTTATTCTTTTCTTCTTTCTTTTATTCACCCAAGATCATGGCAAAATAATCAAGCCCTTGACTCAACACTAATCTTTGTTATATATAACTCACGGACTCGATTACATAGAGGGATCATAAAGCAAAACTCAAAACTAGATCATGCCATAAACTTTATTCTACTAGATCAAGATACTACTAATAGGATCGAACTAAGAAAACGGAGTCCGGAGGGCACACGAGGCGCTCACGAGGTAGGGGGCGCGCCAAGGGGGGTAGGGCGCGCCCACCACCCTCGTGGGGCCCTTGTGTCCTTCCCGGATTGCTACTTATTTTTCTATTTTTCTAAATATTCCAAAACGGCGAAATATTGCATTAAAAATTGTTTTGGAGTCGGTTTACTTACCGTACCACATACCTATTCCTTTTCGGAGTCTGAAACATTCTGGAAAGTGTCCCTTATGTATTCCTCCGGGGTTATGGTTTCAATAATATTCGTTTCAACATTTATGGGATTACCTAAGATATAATGTTTAATTCTTTGACCGTTTACCACCTTTGGATTTGTGCCCTCGAAGTTGTTGATTTTTATGGCACCGGAACGATAGACCTCTTCGATGACGTAGGGGCCTTCCCATTTAGTGAGAAGTTTTCCTGCAAAAAATCTTAAACGAGAGTTGTATAGCAATACATAATCACCTACATTAAACTCACGCTTTTGTATCCTTTTGTCATGCCATCTTTTAACTTTTTCTTTAAACAACTTGGCATTTTCATAAGCTTGGGTTCTCCATTCATCAAGTGAGCTAATATCAAATAACCTCTTCTCACCGGCAAGTTTAAAATCATAGTTGAGTTCTTTAATAGCCCAGTATGCCTTATGTTCTAGTTCGAGAGGTAAGTGACATGCTTTTCCATAGACCATTTTATACGGGGACATACCCATAGGATTTTAGTATGCAGTTCTATAAGCCCATAATGCATCATCAAGTTTCTTAGACCAATTCTTTCTAGACCTATTAACAATCTTTTGCAAAATTAATTTGAGCTCTCTATTGCTCAACTCTACTTGACCACTAGACTGTGGGTGATAAGGGGATGCAATTCTATGACTAACATCATATTTAGTAAGCATTTTACGGAAAACACCATGAATGAAGTGTGAACCACCATCAGTCATTAAATATCTAGGGACTCCAAACCTCTGGAAAATAACTTCTTTAAGCATTTTAATAGAAGTGTTATGATCAGCACTACTAGTTGGAATAGCTTCTTTCCACTTAGTAACGTAATCAACATCAACTAAAATATGTGTGTATCCATTAGAGGCAGGAAAAGGTCCCATATAATCAAAGCCCCAAACATCAAACGGTTCAATAACAAGTGAATAATTCATAGGCATTTCTTGATGTCTACTAATATTACCAATTCTTTGACATTCATCACAAGACAAGACAAACTTACGGGCATCCTTGAAGAGAGTAGGCCAATAAAAACCAGATTGCAATACCTTAGGTGCAGTTCTATCTCCAGTGTGGTGTCCTCCATAAGACTCGGAATGACACTTGTGTAGGATCTGTTCCTGTTCATGCTCAGGTACACAACGCCTAATAACACCATCTACTCCTTCTTTATAAAGATGTGGGTCATCCCAAAAGTAATGTCTCAAATCATAGAGGAACTTTTCCTTTTGTTGGTATGTGAAGCTAGGTGGTATAAACTTAGCAACAATATAATTAGCATAATCAGCATACCATGGAGTACTACAAGAAGTACTTATAACATTTAATTGCTCATTAGGAAAGTCATCATTAATAGGTAGTGGGTCATCAAGAATATTTTCTAACCTAGACAAGTTGTCTGCAACATGGTTCTCAACTCCCTTTCTATCAACAATATGCAAATCAAATTCTTGTAGCAAGAGAACCCATCTAATAAGTCTAGGTTTAGCATCTTTCTTTTCCATAAGATATTTAATAGCGGCATGATCTGTTTGAATAGTTACTTTAGAATCAACAATATAAGATCTAAACTTATCACAAGCAAATACAACTGCTAAAAATTCTTTTTCAGTAGTAGCATAATTTCTTTGAGCATTGTCTAGAGTCTTACTAGCATAATGAATAACATTTAATTTCTTATCGACTCTTTACCCTAGAACAGCACCTACAGCATAATCACTAGCATCACACATAATTTCAAAGGGTAAATTCCAATCAGGTGGCTGAACAATAGGTGCAGAGACTAATGCTTTCTTAAGTATTTCAAATGCTTCTACAAAATCATCATCAAAGACAAATGGTATATCTTTTTGCAATAAATTAGTCAGAGGCCGAGAAATTTTTGAGAAGTCCTTAATGAACCTCCAATAAAACCCGGCATGACCAAGGAAACTTCTTATACCTTTGATGTCCTTGGGACATGGCATCTTTTCAATAGTATCAACCTTGGATTTATCAACTTCAATACCTCTTTCAGAAACTTTGTGCCCCAAAACAATACCTTCATTAACCATAAAGTGGCACTTTTCCCAATTCAAGACAAGATTAGTTTCTTCACATCTCTGCAAAACTCGATCAAGATTGCTCAAGCAATCGTCAAAAGAGGAACCATAGATAGAAAAGTCGTCCATGAAAACCTCACAAATCTTTTCACAAAAGTCAGAGAATATAGCCATCATGCATCTTTGAAAGGTAGCAGGTGCATTACATAAACCAAAAGGCATACGTCTATAAGCAAAAGTACCAAAAGGGCATGTAAAAGTAGTCTTTGATTGATCTTTAGCCGACACAGGTATTTGAGAGAAACCAGAATAACCATCTAGAAAGCAATAGTGTGTGTGTTTGCATAATATTTCTATCATTTGATCAATAAAAGGTAAGGGGTAATGATCTTTCTTAGTAGCTTTATTTAATTTGCGGAAATCAATTACCATCCTATAACCTGTGATAATTTTTTGTGGAATCAATTCATCTTTATCATTAGGAACAACAGTAATACCTCCCTTCTTAGGGACACAATGGACAGGACTGACCCACTCACTATCAGCAACGGGGTAGATTATACCTGCCTCCAGAAGCTTTAGTATTTATTTTCTTACCACTTCTTTCATTTTAGGATTCAGACTTCGTTGAGGATCACGAACTGGTTTGGCATCTGATTCCAAATTTATTTTATTTTTGGCATAGAGTGGGACTGATGCCCTTAAGATCATCAAGAGTATATCCAATAGCAACACGATGCTTCTTCAGAGTTTTCAATAATCCTTCTTCTTCATGCTCTGAAAGGTTAGCACTAATAATAACAGGATATATCTTCTTTTCATCAAGATAAGCATATTTAAGATTATCAGGCAAAGGTTTAAGCTCGAACACGGGATCACCCTTGGGTGGAGGAGGATCCCCTAAGATTTCAACAGGCAAGTTGTGTTTCAGAACAAGTTCCTGTTTAAAGAATACTTCATCTATTTCCCTTCTTTCATTCATGAACATATCATTTTCATGGTCTAGCAAATAGTGTTCTAAAGGATCACTAGGAGGTACTGCAATAGAAGGAAGACCAATAATTTCATCCTTACTAGGTAATTTTTCCTCACGAAGTTGTTTACTAAATTTAGAGAAATTAAACTCATGAACCATATCATCCAAGCCAACAGTAACAACATTCTTTGTGCAATCTATGGTAGCATTGAAAGTATTTAAGAAGGGTCTACCAAATATAATGGGACAAAAACTATCTTGTGGGGAACCAAGAACAAGAAAATCAGCAGGATATTTAGTTTTCCCACACAAGACTTCAACATCTCTGACAATTCCCATTGCTAAAATAGTATCTCTATTGGCAAGTTTAATTGTGACATGAATATCTTCTAACTCAGCAGGTGCAATTTCATTCTTAATTTCTTCATATAAAGTATGCGGTATAACACTAGCACTAGCACCCATATCACATAAGCCATGATAACAATGAGCCCCTATTTTAACAGAAATAACAGGCACGCCTACCACGGGTCTATGTTTATCTTTAGCACAAGGTTTAGCAATTCTAGCAGTTTCACCTTCGAACTGAATAACATGCCCATCAATATTATTAGACAAGAGATCTTTAACAATAGCAATATTAGGTTCTACTTTAACTTGTTCATGAGGTGTATAAATTCTAATATTGCTTTTACGAACAACAGTTGAAGATTTAGCATGATCCTTTATTCTAACAGGGAAAGGTGGTTTCTCAATATAAGAAGTAGGAACAATAGGATCATTATAAGTGATAGTCTTTTCTTCAACTTTAATAGGTGCAGCTACTTTTACTTCTATGGGAGGATGATATTTAGACCACTTCTCCTTAGGGAGATCAACATAAGTAGCAAAAGATTCACAGAAAGAAGCTACTATCTCAGAGTCAAGTCCATATTTAGTGCTAAACTTACGGAAAATATCGGTATCCATGAAAGATTTAACACAATCAAACTTAGGTGTCATACCTGACTCCTTACCTTCGTCGAGGTCCCAATCTTCAGAGTTGCGTTTAATTCTATCCAATAAATTCGATCTGAATTCAATAGTCTTCGTCATAAAAGAGCCAGCACAAGAAGTATCAAGCATGTTGCGATTGTTTTCAGAAAGCCGAGCATAAAAACTTTGTATAATTATTTCTCTCGGGAGCTCATGATTGGGGCATGAATATAACATTGATTTAAGCCTCCCCCAAGCTTGAGCGATGCTTTCTCCTTCGCGAGGCCAGAAATTATATATGTAATTGCGATCACGATGAACAAGATGCATAGGGTAATACTTTTGATGAAATTCCAACTTCAATCTTTTATAGTCCCAGAATCTCACATCATCACATAGCCTATACCATATCAATGCGTCTCCCTTCAAAGATAAAGGGAAGACCTTCTTCTTAGCAACATCATCGGGTATACCCGCAAGCTTAAATAATCCACAAACTTCATCCACATATATTAACTGCTCATCGGGATGCTTTGTTCCATCTCCTATTAAAGGGATAGCTAGCAGTTTTTCCATCATAGCCGCAGGAAATTCAAAAGGAGTTTCATTTTCAATAGGTTCAGTAGGTTGAGGAGCAACTCTTTGCTCTACTGGATGGGGTGAAGATACCCCGAACAAGCCCCTCAGAGAATTACTTTCCATAGTAACAAGTGACAATAAATTTCAGCACACTATATTAATTTTTCCTTACAAAATTCCACCTACCAAAGGCGCTACACTCCCCGGCAACGGCGCCAGAAAAGAATCTTGATGACCCACAAGTATAGGGGATCTATCGTAGTCCTTTCGATAAGTAAGAGTGTCGAACCCAACGAGGAGCAGAAGGAAATGATAAGCGGTTTTCAGCAAGGTATTCTCTGCAAGTACTGAAATAAGTGGTAACAGATAGTTTTGTGATATGATAAATTGTAATGAGCAACAAGTAACAAAAGTAAATAAAGTGTAGTAAGGTGGCCCAATCCTTTCGTAGCAAAGGACAAGCCAGAACAAACTCTTATAATAGGAAAAGCGCTCCCGAGGACACATGGGAATATTGTCAAGTTAGTTTTCATCACGTTCATATGATTCGCGTTTGATACTTTGATAATTTGATATGTGGGTGGACCGGTGCTTGGGTACTGTTCTTACTTGAACAAGCATCCCACTTATGATTAACCTCTATTGCAAGCATCCGCAACTACAACAAAAGTATTAAGGTAAACCTAACCATAGCATGAAACATATGGACCAAATCAGCCCCTTATGAAGCAACGCATAAACTAGGGTTTAAGCTTCTGTCACTCTAGCAACCCATCGTCTACTTATTACTTCCCAATGCCTTCCTCTAGGCCCAAATAATGGTGAAGTGTTATGTAGTCGACGTTCACATAACACCACTAGAGGCTATACAACATACATCTTATCAAAATATCAAACGAATACCAAATTCACATGACTACTCATAGCAAGACTTCTCCCTTGTCCTCAGGAACGAACGTAATTACTCACAAAGCATATTCATGTTCATAATCAGAGGGGTAATAATATGCATATAGGATCTGAACATATGATCTTCCGCCAATTAAACCAACTAGCATCAACTACAAGGAGTAATCAACACTACTAGCAACCTACTAGCACCAACCCCGTACTTTGAGACAAGAATTGGATACAAGAGATGAACTAGGGTTTGGAGATGATATGGTGCTGGTGACGATATTGATGGATATTTCCCTCTCCCGATGAGAGGAGCGTTGGTGATGACGATGGTGATGATTTCCCCCTCCGGGAAGGAAGTATCCCCAGCAGAACAGCTCTGCCGGAGCTCTAGATTGGATCCGCCAAGGTTCCGCCTCGTGGCGGCGGAGTCTCATCCCGAAAAGTTCCTTCCTATTTTTTTCTCATCGAAAGACCTCATATAGGAGAAGATGGGCATCGGAGAGCCACCAGGGGGCCCACGAGATAGGGGGCGCGCCCTAGGGGGGGGGCGCCCCCCACCCTCGCGAGCAGGGTGTGGCCCCCCTGGCCTTCATCTTTGTCGTGGATTTTTCTTTATTTCTTTTAATACGTTTCGTGGAGTTTCAGGACTTTTGGAGTTGCGCAGAATAGGTCTCTAATATTTGCTCCTTTTCCAGACCAGAATTCCAGCTACCGGCATTCTCCCTCTTTATGTAAACCTTGTAAAATAAGAGAGAATAGCCATAAGTATTGTGACATAAAGTGAAATAACAGTCCATAATGCAATAAATATCGATATAAAAGCATGATGCAAAATGGATGTATCAACTCCCCCAAGCTTACACCTTGCTTGTCCTCAAGCGAAAAGCCGATAACAATAAATATGTCCTCATGTTTAGAGGTAGAGGCGTCGATAAAAATAAAATATGGACATGAAGGCATCATGATTATTCTTATAACAGCAACATATATAGGTTTTGTCATATGATTATTTATGTTCAAGTGATGATCTATTCAAAATGCAAAAGTATAAATCATAAACCTTATTGGACTCCGACAAACTATAATCTCATTCATTGAAGCAATTGCAATTTATCATAACATCGGAAAGAGTCTATGTCAAAGCTGAAAAGCAAGTCCACATACTCAACTATCATTTAGTCCTCCATAATTGCTAACACTCACGTGATACTTGTGGTTACAGAGTTTTAATCGGACACAGAGAAAGATAGGGGCTTATAGTTTTGCCCCACAACCTTTTACCTCAAGGGTAATGTCAACAATAATGGTTCATGCTCCCCTACATCCAATTAGATATATATATCATGTTCTTTCCAACATGCTGAGCTTGCCAAAGGATAAAATAAAAAAGAAAAGGTGAAGATCACCATGACTCTTGCATAAGGTAGAAGATAATAATAAAGGATAGGCCCTTTGCAAAAGGAAGCAGAGGTTGCCATGCGCTTTTATGGTTGGATGTATAAAATCTCAATGCGAAAGAACGTCACTTTATATTGCCCCTTGTGATATGAACCTTTATTATGCAGTCCGTCGCTTTATTACTTCCACATCACAAGATCGTATAAAGCTTATTTCTCCCACACCAATCAATCATACATATTTAGAGCAATTTTTATTGCTTTGCACCGATGACAACTTACTTGAAGGATCTTACTCAATCCATAGGTAGATATGGTGGACTCTCATGGCAAAACTGATTTAGGGATATTTGGAAGCACAAGTAGCATTTCTACTTGGTGCTGAGAATTTGGCTAGCATGAGGGGGAAAGGCAAGCTCAAAAGTTAGATGAACCATGACAACATACTTTATCTCTGATATAAGAAAGACATAACTCATTAAGTTGTCTTCCTTGTCCAACATCAACTCTTTAGCATGTCATATTTTAATGAGTGCTCCCAATCATAAAAGATGTCAATGATAATATATCTATATGTGAAACCTCTCTTTCCTTATTACTTCCTATTAATTGCAACAATGACCAAAGCTATGTCTGCCAACTCCCAACAAATTTTAATCATCATACTCTTTCTATGTGAAGTCATTACTCTCAATAAGATCAATATGAACTTTTGTTTCTTTTATTCTTTTATTCTTTCTTTTATTCACCCAAGATCATGGCAAAATAATGAAGCCCTTGACTCAACACTAATCTTTGTTATATATAACTCACGGACTCGATTACATAGAGGGATCATAAAGCAAAACTCAAAACTAGATCATGCCATAAACTTTATTCTACTAGATCAAGATACTACTAATAGGATCGAACTAAGAAAACGGAGTCCGGAGGGCACACGAGGCGCTCACGAGGTAGGGGGCGCGCCCAGGGGGGTAGGGCGCGCCCACCACCCTCGTGGGGCCCTTGTGTCCTTCCCGGATTGCTACTTATTTTTCTATTTTTCTAAATATTCCAAAACGGCGAAATATTGCCTTAAAAATTGTTTTGGAGTCGGTTTATGCCGGGGGACTAATCCACGAGCACCTATGGGACCGGCGGACCGAGTCCCTTTCGGTTCGGCGGGGGCGGCGGTCGCACGAAGAGCGGATTGAGGCGAAGCACACGAGCAGTTTACCCAGGTTCGGGCCGCACGGATGCGTAAAACCCTACTCCTGCTTTGTGGTTTGTATTGAGTTCTTGCTCGGGAGCGCGGAGTGCTACAGTACACCCCAGCAGCTAACGAGACCGAGCGTGAGTGTTCTCTTTTTCTCCCTACGTTGCGCATGGGCCTCCTTTTATATGCTCAAGGGGTCACCGACAGGTGGCAACGTAGACAAGGGTAAAAATGGAAATGTGTTGCGGTTGGTACAACTACCTGCTACAGTGTATCATACCTCACCCTGACGGCAGGGGACAAGGGCATTAAATGCCCGTCTGCGTCGTCTAAATAGTGCAAAAGGGACCGTCAGGGACGCCACCGCTCGCCATGATGGCGATCTTGTCAGCGCCGCTTGCCACCGCTCGCCGCTGGCTGCACAGCCTCCCGCCACGTACGCCTGGAAGGGTCCCAGAGCGAAACGTTGGTGGATGTGCTGGAGCGCAGGCACAGAGTGGTGGCTTGCTGCGGCAAGCGCCTTGCTGCGGTCGTTGTCTTGTCGCCTCCGGGAGCTTGTCGCTCACCGGGCCTTGCCGGGACGCGTGGCGCGTCGCGGCAAGTTCCTTGAGGTGCCTTGGGTGGCCTTCCCGGCAAGCTCCTCTTGCCGGGGTCTTGTCTCCTTGGCTTGGATACTTTGTCCTTGAATGGCTCCAAAGGAACCACGGAGGATCTTGGCGGTCACCCGGCAAGCCTTGCCGCGGGATGCTGCGACTGCCCGTGCACAAGTTCGGGATACTAGGGTACCCCTACTCTAGTACACCGACAGGAGCCCCGGGGCCTGGGCCATACACGGTGCCGAGCGCTGTTGGGCCAGGCCCAAAACAGGGCACGGGCACGCGCGGCCTGGGTTACGCCGTATCTCTCTCCGTATCCACCGCGCCCTCCCCGAACGGCACGCGTTGAATGCGGCATCGTGGGAGAGATCGTGGGTGGTTTCTTTATTCAGAAATGCGGAACGTCTGCCCCCTCCCCTTTTATAAGCAGGGGAAACAGGGGTAGTTCGCCCATTCACCGGTTGCTACTCCAATCTCAGAAATCTCCGCTGCTCCCTTGTCTTCCCAAAGCTGAAAGAGAGAAGCGCCCCGCCCCCCATCGCCACCAGCACCACCAACGCCGTCGACCTCCTCCACCACTTCCGCCATGGCTCTGAAAGCCTACAAGGGGAAGGTTGTGAAGTCGATCGAGGCGCAGCGGCTTGCGGTGCTGCGAAAGGAGTGGGCAATCTCCCCCCCCCCCTAGCTCTCCGCGAGGGAGCTGAGGGAGAATTACTACCTCTTCTGGTCGACGGAGACGCGAGCGCATCCACGCACGAAGGTACTTCCAGCCGCCGCTTGGAAAACGGCTCCAAACGGATATCCCTTCTTCGCCTTGTTCTTCTACTGCGGGCTCTGCCCGCCTTTCTCTGAGTTCTTCTGCGATATTATGAACACCTACGGGTTCCACCTCCTTGACTTCACCCCCAATGCCGTTCTGACCATGGCAGTTTTCGCACATCTCTGCGAAAACTTTGTCGGAGGCCATCCCAATGTAGCCCCTTTTCGCCACTTCTTTATGCCCCGAGTAGAGAGAGGAGAGCCTTTATCCAGCGGAATCGCCTGGATCTTGAGGGCCGACAAGAAGGACACTTATCTGGAGGGAGAGTTCCGCGGCAAGTGGGAGGAATGGAGAGCAGACTGGTGCTGGATTATCGAGGAGAACCCGCAGCCATTTACCGCCCGGCGCCAAGCCCCAGTAGCACGCGGCAGCGATTGGAGTGACGTGGCCCCGGAAGACGATAGGCTGAAGATTGCCGTCACCCGGATCCTACGCCTCAGGCTTGCCGGGCTCACTGTAGGCGCTGTTGGCGCAGATTTTCTTCGCCGCCGCATCGCCCCCCTGCAGGAACGGGGGAGACCCGCCTGGGAATTCAAGAATGCGGCGGATATCATGAAGCTGCGTCCGGGCCTCAACTTCAACTTCACTGTTCTGGAGCTCAACGCGATGCTCCAGGAACTGTTCAAGTACGACCCTCAACATCCCGAAGTGTTCAGGTTGCCGGGGGGTGTCGTTCTGCTGTGCAACAACTCCTTGCTCGACCGCATCCATGCAATGATGCCGCTGTGCGATTCGCATGGAATTGTCCCAACTTGGCAAGAGCCTGCAGACGACGTCGTGCAGGAGTTCTTTGACGGCCTGGTAGAAGTGCCGGTCCGCTCCGACGAAAAGGATAGCCTCACCTGCGACACCACCGATGCGGAGATGACACGCATCGCCACTAGGCTGGAAGAGGCGGCGGCAGCCGCAGCCGCGGGAGAATTTGGATTCACCGTGGAGGAGGCAGATGCATCAGAGGCGGCAAGCCGTGCCGAGCGAGAGGAGCGCGTCAGCGAGAAAGAGCTTGCCCGGCATAACGATGAGTCGAGCGAGCCCGCCAAGGATACGAGTGGCTCGCTGGAGATCAACTCCTCTTCCTCCTCATCTTCAGGCAGCTCGCCGCAAGCAGAGCCTCCATCCCCACCAAGAAGGCGTCTCTGCAAGGCCGGGGACGCAGCGGGGCAGCGGGCAAGTGAACAGCCGCCGCGCCGCGCGACACGCTCTACCGCGGCAAGCATTGTTGCCACGGGAGCATCTCACGCTACTGCGGCAACTGGAGCGGGGTCCACCTGGACCACCGCTTCTGCTCCTGCCGCTTCTCACGCCGCGGCGGCAGCCGGTGCCGGGTCGTCTCAGACCACAATCACTGTTCCCGCCAAGCGGCCAAGGGAAACTACTCCTCCACCTCCTCGCGCCGGACGTGAGCCGGACTTCGACTTCTCCGCGTTCAGCTCCGACGAGGAAGAAGAAGAGTAAGATTCTCCTGTTGTACTTGTAGTTCTTCAATTCTTGCTGTTTTGTCTCGTATCTCATTTGCTTTACTCCGAACTTATTCCTTTTCAGGACTCTGGCCCAGAGAGCAGCGAAGAGAGCCAAGGTCCCGGTGATTGTCATCGAGGACGAGCCCACCGCGACAGCAGGGGGTGCGTCCGAGACAACCTTGCCGGACCCGGCAACTGTTCCCCAGAGCAGCCCCCAGCGTAAGTATATGGTTTGCTTTCCGCTGTTGGGCGCGCATGGATACTCTTTCTTTGCTGACATCTGACTATTGGTTCGTGTAGGAGCAGAGCAGCCCCACCAGGAGCGCCCGGAGGCCGCCCCCGAAATGCCAAGGGAGAGTCCTCCGGCAAGGGAGAGTTCTCCGACAAGGGAGAAGTCTCCGGCAAGGGAGAGTCCTCCGGCAAGGGACAGCACCAGCGGCCCTCCGGCGGTGGAGACCACGACTGCAGAACCCGGTACAGGTAATCCTCTCGCTTCAAAACTTCCCTTGGGTTCTTCTTCTTTTGATCTTCTTCTTGGATATTTGCTTGACTTTTCTCAATTTTCCGGCCATCAGACCCATCTGCTGCGGAGCCGATGGAGATCGAGGTTGCTGCCGACGACGCCGCTGCCACTGAAGAAGCAGCCGGTGCTGATGATCCCGTCCGCCGCTACCGCAGCGCCAGGCTCCGAAGAGCCCCAGCCAGGCGTCTACTTGAAGGCCGGCGATGGCATCTTCATCAACCTCCCCTGGGCGTTGAGCTCCAGGGACGGTCGAAGGAGAGAGCTTCGACGGAGAGGTGCTCGCCTCCGCCGGGCTGACGCTAGTTGACGCGCCGAGCAGCAGCAGCAGCGAGCCTGAGGAGGAGCGGCTGCTGCGGAAGCTGTTGTCGCTCTACCGCGCGCGGCAAGCCAAGCTGGAATCCGGCGAGGCGCTTGTCGCGAAGGCGGGAGCAGACATCGAGAAGCACGCGGAGGAGCTCCGGGGCCTCAACCAGGAAGCTCTCCGGTCCCTGGCAGAGGAGTGGGAGCAACTCGCCGAAGAGCAGAAGGCCTTCTTCCTCGAGAAGGCTGAAGTCGAAGAGCAACAGCGGCTTGCCGCTGAAAAGCTGTCTGCGCAGGAGGGCGAGCTGGTGCAGCGGAAGGTCAACCTTGACGCCCAGGAGGAGGAGCTTGCCGCGCGCGAGCGAACATTCAGCGGAGCCCTCAAGCAAGCGGAGGATGCTGCCACAGCCGCCGAGGCCGCCAAGAAGGAGCTGGAGACGAAGGTGGCGCAGCTGGAGGCCGATCTCAAGGCGAGCGGTGAAGAGCTTGCCGAGAAGGGCAAAGAGCTTAGCGCCGCCAAGGACTCCAACGCAGATCTTGAGTTGAAGCTGACCACTTTGACCAAGACGCTGGACGTCGCCAGGGAGTAGGAGGTGGCCTTGAAGGAGGAGATCAAGGCCAACAAGGCGCTGCTGGCGAGTGCTGCCGCCGCCCAGAGTGCTTTCAGGGAGAATGTGGAGCACTGGACGGAGGGTCTCATGAATGTTGCTGCAGACATTGACAGGGAGCTGGCGCAGCTGGGGATGGAGGATCTCTGGTATCCCTCCGACGAGAATCTCCAACCCAGCGCCAAGCTCATCTTGTTCTTCAAAGGCGTGGCGACGGCCCTCCAGCAGCTCCGGGAGAAGATCCCAAAGCAGCTGGCCGACGAGTCGCGCAAGATCTGCGCGGGAGCCCTTCAAAAGGTGTTGGTGAAGGTGGCCTTCCGCAACCCAGGCCTCAACCTCACCAACATCCTCAAGACCCTGCCGCCGGATGCTGATCTGGAGGCGCTCAAGACCCTTGTTGCACCCATTGTGGACAAGGTGAGCGGGATCAAGAGGATTGAGGGCGATCGCGTAGACTAGGCCGCCCGCTTTCTTCTCTTCTTGTCGCTGCTGGTCATGTTACGAGAACAACCTAATAGAGCCGCGACAAGCTACCTTGTAATATAACTCTATTCTGGGTAATGATTGCAACGCTATTCCCTTTACTTGATTCCTCTCCTTGTATGTTTTTGCCCTATGCTTTTAGGGAACTTGCCGGTGCAGGCACCTTAGCCGCGAGCGCTGAGTGCGGGACGTCAGCAGCCTGCTGGCGGTGCTGCTACCGACAAGAAACCTTGTCGCAACTAGTCGCAGCTCGCTTAAATTGTTGAGCGGACTCGAAACAAAGTAAGGGCGCAACTAGCTACGAGTTGGTTCCTCCGCGCATAGGTTTTCCATACAAAGTGCAGTCGTTCAAGGGAGATAACTTAAAAATTTAAAAAATCTGATTGCTCAAACTTTGGCAACTTAGCTTTTCTGTTGTTTGCTTCCCGATAAGGCGAAACTTTCTTGAACGACGCCTGGTCCATACCATTATCTTCTCCTTTCCCCCCGGCAAACTTGTGGGCGAGGGAACCTTCCTTTCCTTGAGAAAAAAGAAAGAAGAGAAAAATAAAGATATGGAGCCTTACGACTCGTTATTGCTTACCGGGGAATAGGTGCTGCACAAAGTGTCAGATCACATATGCAAAAAATAGAAAGCATGAAATTGACAAGATGTGCGGAGCACATGAGCTTTACTTATGCACGGGGTCTGCGCCCGGCTTTGTACAAAGAATTACATGCAACAGCGGCAAGACATGTACAAAAGGTGGTTGCCAGAACAGGTTCCGGCAACCGCGCCTTACGGGTAAAACTTACGAAGATGCTTAATGTTCCAGGAATTGCTCACCGGAATGCTATCTTCGGTCTCAAGGTGGACAGCGCCAGGCCTAGTGACTCGTTTCACCCGGTAAGGGCCTTCCCACTTCGGCGTCAACTTATTGGAATTCTTGGCGGACTGAACACGCCGAAGAACAAGGTCGCCTTCCTTGAGACTTTTGGTGTTAACTTTGCGGCTATGGTAGCGGCGCAAAGCTTGCTGGTAGCGAGCAGCTCGCACAGCGGCCTGAAGACGGTCTTCCTCAAGGAGTAGCGCGTCATCTTGTCGCAGCTGCTCTTGCTCAAGTTCATCATAAGCGAGCACTCGAGGTGACCCGTATACGAGTTCCGTGGGGAGAACTGCCTCTGCTCCATAGACTAGAGCGAAAGGTGTCTAGCCAGTGGCTCGATTTGGCGTCGTCCTGATCGACCAAAGAACCACCGGCAGCTCCTCGATCCAGCTTCTTCCGCACTTGTGCAGCCTGTCGAAAGTTCTGGTCTTGAGGCCACGCAGCACTTCAGCATTTGCCCTCTCCGCTTGACCTTTGCTTCTCGGGTGAGCAACAGAAGCGAAGCAGACCTTGGCGCCAAGATCTTGGACGTACTGCATGAAGGTGCGACTCGTGAATTGCGTACCGTTGTCGGTAATTATCCTGTTAGGGATCCCGAAGCGGCAAACAATCGACCTGAAGAACTTGACTGCTGACTGTGCTGTCACGTTCGTCACTGCTTCCACTTCCGGCCACTTTGTGAACTTGTCGATTGCAACATACAAGTACTCAAAGCCCCCGACTGCTCGGGGAAAGGGGCCGAGGATGTCGAGCCCCCAGACCGAAAATGGCCAGGATAAAGGGATCATCTGGAGAGCTTGAGCTGGTTGGTGTATCTGCTTGGAATGGAACTGGCATGCTTCACACTTGGTTACTTGTGCAGTTGCATCCTGGAGGGCTGTCGGCCAAAAGAAACCTTGCCGGAATGCTTTGCCGGCAAGTGCTCTTGCGCCAATGTGGTGACCACATATGCCTCCATGTATCTCTGCCAACAGCTTTTGTCCGTCTTCCCGGTGAATACACTTCAATTTCACACCGTTGAGTCTTCTTCTGTACAGTGTGTTGTCGACCAACTGGTACATATTTGACTGCCGGGCTACTCTTTCCGCTTCTTCTTGCTCTTTGGGAAGTTCTCCTGTCTGAAGGAAATGGACAATCCGATGTGCCCATGCTGGAGCTTGTGGCTCGACAACAAGGACTAAAGGCAAATCTGCTGCTGCGGGAACATCCGCTTCTACGGCGAGAACCTGTGGCTCTGCCGGAGCTTGACGTTCCCCGGCAAGCTTGCCGGAGCAAAACTTGTCGGGAGCTTCTGCTTCAACGAAACAAACCCTAGGGCTTGCCGGAGCAGACTGCTCCTCAGCGCTCTTGGCATTGATCTTGGGGACCTTCTTGGCCAAAGGCAAATCTGCTGCTGCGGGAACATCCACTTCTACGGCGAGAACCTGCAGCTCTGCCGGAGCTTGGCGTTCCCCGGCAAGCTTGCCGGAGCAAAACTTGTCGGGAGCTTCTGCTTCAATGGAACAAACCCTAGGGCTTGCCGGAGCAGACTGCTCCTCAGCGCTCTTGGTGTTGATCTTGGGGACCTTCTTGGCGGCGGCTTCGGGAAGCTCTGCTGGAAAATAGTCACCAGAAATCAACTTCCTCTTCTTGCTCTGTCCAGTTGATGGTGTTACAGACGGTTGAGTCAGCTTGAGCACAAAGATCCCTGGTTCCACAGGTAACTTAAGTGCGGCGCACTTTGATAGGCTATCGGCAATGGCGTTCTGAGCTCTTGGAACATGCTCCATCTGTAGGCCGTTAAAGTGCTCTTCTAGCTTTCTCACTTCATCGACGTAGGCTTCCATCAACGGACTTTGATAGCTCTTGTTCACTTGGCGGACGACAAGCTGCGAGTCACCCCTGACAATGAGCTTCTTGATCCCAAGGTCTGCCGCGGTCCTGAGACCGGCAAGCAAGCCTTCATACTCTGCAGTATTGTTTGTTGCTTGCTCCTTGGGAAAGTGCATCTGGACTACGTACTTGAGGTGCTCTCCGGTGGGTGCGACAAGCAGCACACCAGCGCTGGCGCCTTGCAGCGAAAAGGCACCATCAAAGTACATCAGCCACTCTTTGCTTGCTTCCTCGACGGGGATGCTCGTTTCTGGAATTTCTTCATCTGGTGTTGGCGTCCATTCTGCTATGAATTCTGCCAATGCTCTGCTTTGGATAGTTGAAGTACTCTCAAACTTGAGGCCAAAGCTTGATAGTTCCAGTGCCCACTCAACAATCCTGCCTGTCGCTTCTAGATTCTGTAGTATCCTCTTCAGCGGAAAACGAGTGACAACTGTGATCTCATGTGCTTGGAAGTAATGGCGCAGCTTTCTCGAGGCCATGAGAAGGCCGAAAAGCAATTTCTGCACGCCAGAGTACCTTGACCTAGCTCCCTGCAGAAGGGAACTGACAAAGTAAACTGGGCGCTGTACCATTCTCTTTTGTATCTCCTCGCGCGTCTGCGCAGATCCATCCTTGTCAAGACCAGAGCTTGTCAGGGAAGCCTCCTGCTTGTCGCTGGATGCGCCTGCCGTGGTTGCTGGCTCATCATCTGCCTCCCTCTCTGCTACTAATGCAGCACTAACCACTTGATTAGTTGCCGCTATATACAGCAGCAACTTCTCTTGTGGCTTAGGTGCGACAAGTGTTGGAGCAGAGGACAGGTATCTCTTCAAGTCTTGCAGCGCAGCCTCCGCTTCCGGAGTCCATTTCATTGGACCTGCCTTTTTCAATATTTTGAAAAAATGGCAGGGCGCGCTCAGCAGACCTAGAGATAAACCTGCTGAGAGCAGCCATGCAACCGGCAAGTCTTTGTACATCCTTGACGTGCTTTGGTGCTTCAATCTGCTCAATGGCCTTGATCTTGTCGGGATTGGCTTCGATTCCCCGCTGAGACACGATAAACCTGAGAAGCTTGCCGGAGGGGACTCCAAACACACACTTCTCGGGGTTGAGCTTGAGGCTGATCTTGCGCAGATTTGCAAAGGTCTCGTCTAAATCTTGAATTAGAGTTGCCTTGTCCTTGCTCTTGACCACTATGTCATCCATGTAGGCTTCCACATTTCTGTGTATTTGTGGCTCAAGAGCGACATGGATTACCCTTGCAAATGTTGAACCAGCATTTTTTAAACCGAAAGGCATCCGTATAAAACAGTACGTGCCACATGGAGTGATGAATGCGGTCTTCTCCTCATCCTCTTCTGCCATGAAGATCTGATGGTATCCTGAGTATGCGTCAAGAAATGAAAGCAAGTCACATCCGGCCGTGGAGTCAACAATCTGGTCAATGCGCGGCAAAGGAAATGGGTCTTTGGGACAAGCTTTGTTAACATCGGTAAAGTCGATACAAAGTCTCCATTTCCCGTTCGCCTTGCGCACGACTACAGGATTGGCCAACCACGTAGGATGGAGCACTCCTCTGACAAGGCCTGCTGCTTCCAACTTCTTGATCTCTTCTGCGATGAATTCTTGGCACTCCACTGCTTGCTTCCTGACCTTCTGCTTGACGGGCCGCGCACGAGGACAAACGGCAAGATGGTGCTCAATTACTTTCCTGGGAACACCGGGGATGTCAGACGGTTGCCACGCAAACACGTCGACGTTCGCCCACAGGAAAGCAATGAGCGCGCTTTCCTATTTAGGGTCGAGAGTGGCACTGATGGTGAAGGTACCACCAGTGCCGTCCTCCTTGGCGGACACCTTCTTGGTCTCTGGCGGAGCTGCCATTGTCTTCTTACACTTGCCGGTGGAGCTCGATGGTGCGTCCTCGACGGCAGCGCAGCACTCCGAAGAGGTGCGCTTGCCGGAGTGGGCATCAGAACTCTTTTCGGACTTGGTCTTCTTCTTCCCCCCGGGAGCTTCAACAGCAGGTGACTTGCGATCTGTTGCGGCTGCTGCTTCCCGGTAGATCTTGTCGGTGCAGATAAGAGCATCCTTCTTGTCGCCAGGGACAGAGATGACGCTCATCGGGCCTGGCATCTTCAGCATGTTGCATGCATAGTGAGAGGCTGCCATGAACTTGGCGAGTGTTGGACGACCGAGTATCCCATTGTAAGGTAATGGAAAATCGGCAATGTCAAAAGTGACCTTCTCAGTCCTGAAGTTCACCTCGCTGCCAAATGTTACTGGCAACGTGACCTTCCCCTTCGGCTTGCTCATTCCCGGGTTGATTCCTTGGAATGTGCCGGTCTCTTCAAGCTCGCTGTCAGGGATCTGGAGTTTCTGGAGTACAGCGGAGGAGATCAGGTTCAAGCCGGCCCCGCCGTCAACTAGCATCTTAGTGACCTTGAGGTTGCGGATAGTTGGTGAAACCAACATCGGCAAGCACCCGACCGCAGTTGTGCGATCAGGGTGGTCCTCAATATCAAAGATGATAGGCATGCTGGACCATTTCAGAAGCTTGCTTGACTCGACAGGTGGTTCCGCCGCATTGACTTCCCGCACCCACTGCTTGAGTTGGCGGTGCGAAGTATGCAGAGAAGCACCGCCGTCAACGCACAAGACCTCTGTGGCTTTCTGGAACTCCTGCTCACTGGTCTCGACATCATCCATGTCTTCATCTTCGTCGTCATCTTCATCCTTGTCGCGGCCGCGGGGAGGTCTGTCTCCTTGCCGCTGCTTGGCCTTGCCGCAGCGTCCTCCCCGGCAGGCGCGCTTCTTGCCGGATTCTCCAGCGCCTCCTTGGGCCCTCTCCTTGTCGCGTCGCTCGTATTCAGCCTTTTGCTGCTGGACAAGCTGCTCGACCTTCTTGCAGCTTTGGAGGTCATGGCCCTTGGTGCGGTGGATCTTGCAGTACTGCTTGTCGGTGCCATCCTGCTTGTCGGCGGCCGCCACAGTCTGGCAATTGGTGCTTGCGGCAATCTCCTTGCCGGAGCTACCAGTTTTGGCTTTCTTGGCGCCGCCTTCGTTGCCGGACTGCTCAACGACTAGCACATCTTTGCCTTTCTTCTTTCTGTTGTTCCGCCGCCGGTTTTTCTTTGCCGGGGCAGCATCCTCGCTGTCAGATCCTCCTGCTCCTGTATTCTCTCCGGGTAGTTTCCTCCCTTCCTCAGCACGTGCATACTTGTCAGCCAGGGCATACAGCAAACTGACGTCTCTGATCTTGCACATCGCCATCTCCTCCCGCATCCTGCGGTTACGCACGTTCTGATGGAATGCGCTGATGACCGCGGCAGGGTGGACATCTGGGATGTTGTGCTGTACACGGCTGAATCTCTGAATGTACTTGCGCAGGGGCTCTCCTTCCTTCTGGGCGAGCAGATGAAGGTCACTTTCTTGGCCATGGGGTTTGTGGCCGCCTGTAAAGGCGCCGACAAACTGATGGCATAAGTCTGCCCAGGAGGATATGGAGTCGTCCGGCAAGTGCATGAGCCAGGACCTGACGTTGGGCTTGAGCACCAGCGGGAAGTAGTTGGCAAGGATCTTGTCGTCCCGCCCCCCGGCAGCCTGCACCGCGATGGTGTAGATGCTGAGGAACTCCGACGGATGCGACTTGTCGTCGTACTTCTCTAGTACGTCTGGCTTGAAATTCTTCGTGCTGGGCCACTGGACTTGCCGCAGCTCACGAGTAAACGCAGGGCAACCTACCGCGTACGGCAAGTCGCCTGGTTCCCCTGGCGCATGCATGTCGACAGAGGGCCCAGCGCGCTGGTCCGATTGACATCGCGCTTCTCTTTGGCGCTCGATGCGAGTACGAGCGTCTTCTTGCTATCGTTCGTGAAGAACTTGGCGCTGATCGCGACGAGCTCGTGGATCTGATGACGCGGTGGAGTCGCTGTCGAGGTGGATCCGGTGAGTCAGCGATCTTGGCCTTCGGGGCGGAGAGTGCACAGTGGTTGCACCCCCACCGGTCTTGTCACCACCGGCTCGTGCCTGGCTGACTTGCCGCGGCTGCGACGTGCTTGGCTGCCGTTGAGTGTCGCCGTTGGCGAAGCCGATGAGACTCTGAATGGTGGCCCTCCAGTCGTCGATCTTGTCTGCCGTTGGAGGGTAGTCCAGGAGCAGTTGAGCTCGCGCCAAAGCTTCTGCTAGAGTGGCGGGTGGCGGTGGCGAACGGTGCGAGGAGTGGGATATGCTCGGACTTCTAACTATGTTAGAAGGAGCAGTATCCCGTCCAGGCGACCGTGCCTCGCTCGTGCCAACATGTTGGCGTGCATGCTGGTCTTGAGCACTCCGAGATCCACCAGCTCGATCTTGATCCAGCAAACGCATGGTACGATGAGTACCATGACGCTGCCGGTCCCGCGCCTCCTGAGATGGGCGCGGTGCATGTATGGATGCCGAGGTCTTGGAGTGCGCCCGGTCGTTGTGGGAGCCGGCTACGCCGCCAATGGGCAGCGCAGCTTTGTCCTTGGACCTGGCAGCACTGTGAGCTCCCTCGTCGACGCCCGTTCTTCCGCCAGCGCCTGCCCCATCAGCCGCTTGCTCCGGCGATGGTGGGTTCGGCGTGGACGGAGCAGCCGTCTCCGAAGCCTTCTTCTTCGGCGGCATGTCGATGAAGATGATGAAGATCTAGCTCGTGTGAACGCCGGATCTGGTTCACACAACCTCGACCCCCCTATCTGGCGCGCCAAAGCTGCCGTGGGACTAATCCATGAGCACCTATGGGACCGGCGGACCGAGTCCCTTTCGGTTCAGCGGGGGCGGCGGTCGCACGAAGTGCGGATCGAGGCGAAGCACACGAGCAGTTTACCCAGGTTCGGGCCGCACGGATGCGTAAAACCCTACTCCTGCTTTGTGGTTTGTATTGAGTTCTTGCTCGGGAGCGCGGAGTGCTACAGTACACCCCAGCAGCTAACGAGACCGAGCGTGAGTGTTCTCTTTTTCTCCCTACGTTGCGCATGGGCCTTCTTTTATATGCTCAAGGGGTCATCGACAGGTGGCAACGTAGACAAGGGTAAAAATGGAAAGGCGTTGCGGTTGGTATAACTACCTGCTACAGTGTATCATACCTCACCCTGACGACAGGGGACAAGGGCATTAAATGCCCGTCTGCGTCGTCTAAATAGTGCAAAAGGGACCGTCAGGGACGCCACCGCTCGCCACGATGGCGATCTTGTCAGCGCCGCTTGCCACCGCTCACCGCTGGCTGCACAGCCTCCCTCCACGTACGCCTGGAAGGGTCCCAGAGCGACACGTTGGTGGATGTGCTGGAGCGCGGGCACAGAGTGGTGGCTTGCCGCGGCAAGCGCCTTGCCGCGGTCGTTGTCTTGTCGCGTCCGGGAGCTTGTCGCTCACCGGGCCTTGCCGGGACGCGTGGCGCGTCGCGGCAAGTTCCTTGAGGTGCCTTGGGTGGCCTTCCCGGAAAGCTCCTCTTGCCGGGGTCTTGTCTCCTTGGCTTGGATACTTTGTCCTTGAATGGATCCAAAGGAACCACGGAGGATCTTGGCGGTCACCCGGCAAGCCTTGCCACGGGATGCTGCGACTGCCCGTGCACAAGTTCGGGATACAAGGGTACCCCTACTCTAGTACACTGACAGTTTACTTACCGTACCACATACCTATTCCTTTTCGGAGTCTGAAACTTTCCGGAAAGTGTCCCTTATGTATTCCTCCGGGGTTATGGTTTCAACAATATTCGTTTCAACATTTATGGGATTACCTGAGATATAATGTTTAATTCTTTGACCGTTTACCACCTTTGGATTTGTGCCCTCGAAGTTGTTGATTTTTATGGCACCGGAATGATAGACCTCTTCGATGACGTAGGGGCCTTCCCATTTAGAGAGAAGTTTTCCTGCAAAAAATCTTAAACGAGAGTTGTGTAGCAATACATAATCACCTACATTAAACTCACGCTTTTGTATCCTTTTGTCATGCCATCTTTTAACTTTTTCTTTAAACAACTTGGCATTTTCATAAGCTTGGGTTCTCCATTCATCAAGTGAGCTAATATCAAATAACCTCTTCTCACCGGCAAGTTTAAAATCATAGTTGAGTTCTTTAATAGCCCAGTATGCCTTATGTTCTAGTTCGAGAGGTAAGTGACATGCTTTTCCATAGACCATTTTATACGGGGACATACCCATAGGATTTTTGTATGAAGTTCTATAAGCCCATAATGCATCATCAAGTTTCTTAGACCAATTCTTTCTAGACCTATTAACAATCTTTTGCAAAATTAATTTGAGCTCTCTATTGCTCAACTCTACTTGACCACTAGACTGTGGGTGATAAGGGGATGCAATTCTATGATTAACATCATATTTAGCAAGCATTTTACAGAAAGCACCATGAATAAAGTGTGAACCACCATCAGTCATTAAATATCTAGGGACTCCAAACCTCTGGAAAATAACTTCTTTAAGCATTTTAATAGAAGTGTTATGATCAGCACTACTAGTTGGAATAGCTTCTTTCCACTTAGTAACGTAATCAACATCAACTAAAATATGTGTGTATCCATTAGAGGCAGGAAAAGGTCCCATATAATCAAAGCCCCAAACATCAAACGGTTCAATAACAAGTGAATAATTCATAGGCATTTCTTGATGTCTACTAATATTACCAATTCTTTGACATTCATCACAAGACAAGACAAACTTACGGGCATCCTTGAAGAGAGTAGGCCAATAAAATCCAGATTGCAATACCTTATGTGCAGTTCTATCTCCAGTGTGGTGTCCTCCATAAGACTCGGAATGACACTTGTGTAGGATCTGTTCCTGTTCATGCTCAGGTACACAACGCCTAATAACACCATCTACTCCTTCTTTATAAAGATGTGGGTCATCCCAAAAGTAATGTCTCAAATCATAGAAGAACTTTTTCTTTTGTTGGTATGTGAAGCTAGGTGGTATAAACTTAGCAACAATATAATTAGCATAATCAGCATACCATGGAGTACTACAAGAAGTACTTATAACATTTAATTGCTCATTAGGAAAGTCATCATTAATAGGTAGTGGGTCATCAAGAATATTTTCTAACCTAGACAAGTTGTCTGCAATGGGGTTCTCAGCTCCCTTTCTATCAACAATATGCAAATCAAATTCTTGTAGCAAGAGAACCCATCTAATAAGTCTAGGTTTAGCATCTTTATTTTCCATAAGATATTTAATAGCAGCATGATCTGTTTGAATAGTTACTTTAGAATCAACAATATAAGATCTAAACTTATCACAAGCAAATACAACTGCTAAAAATTCTTTTTCAGTAGTAGCATAATTTCTTTGAGCATTGTCTAGAGTCTTACTAGCATAATGAATAACATTTAATTTCTTATCGACTCTTTACCCTAGAACAGCACCTACAACATAATCACTAGCATCACACATAATTTCAAAGGGTAAATTCCAATCAGGTGGCTGAACAATAGGTGCAGAGACTAATGCTTTCTTAAGTATTTCAAATGCTTCTACACAATCATCATCAAAGACAAATGGTATATCTTTTTGCAATAAATTAGTCAGAGGCCGAGAAATTTTTGAGAAGTCCTTAATGAACCTCCAATAAAACCCGGCATGACCAAGGAAACTTCTTATACCTTTGATGTCCTTGGGACATGGCATCTTTTCAATAGTATCAACCTTGGCTTTATCAACTTCAATACCTCTTTCAGAAACTTTGTGCCCCAAAACAATACCTTCATTAACCATAAAGTGGCACTTTTCCTAATTCAAGACAAGATTAGTTTCTTCACATCTCTGCAAAACTCGATCAAGATTGCTCAAGCAATCGTCAAAAGAGGAACCATAGATAGAAAAGTCGTCCATGAAAACCTCACAAATATTTTCACAAAAGTCAGAGAATATAGCCATCATGCATCTTTGAAAGGTAGCAGGTGCATTACATAAACCAAAAGGCATACGTCTATAAGCAAAAGTACCAAAAGGGCATGTAAAAGTAGTCTTTGATTGATCTTTAGCCGACACAGGTATTTGAGAGAAACCAGAATAACCATCTAGAAAGCAATAGTGTGTGTGTTTGCATAATCTTTCTATCATTTGATCAATAAAAGGTAAGGGGTAATGATCTTTCTTAGTAGCTTTATTTAATTTGCGGAAATCAATTACCATCCTATAACCTGTGATAATTTTTTGTGGAATCAATTCAACTTTATCATTAGGAACAACAGTAATACCTCCCTTCTTAGGGACACAATGGACAGGACTGACCCACTCACTATCAGCAACGGTGTAGATTATACCTGCCTCCAGAAGCTTTAGTATTTATTTTCTTACCACTTCTTTCATTTTAGGATTCAGACGTCGTTGAGGATCACGAACTAGTTTGGCATCTGATTCCAAATTTATTTTATTTTTGGCATAGAGTGGGACTGATGCCCTTAAGATCATCAAGAGTATATCCAATAGCAACACGATGCTTCTTCAGAGTTTTCAATAATCCTTCTTCTTCATGCTCTGAAAGGTTAGCACTAATAATAACAGGATATATCTTCTTTTCATCAAGATAAGCATATTTAAGATTATCAGGCAAAGGTTTAAGCTCGAACACGGGATCACCCTTGGGTGGAGGAGGATCCCCTAAGATTTCAACAGGCAAGTTTTGTTTCAGAAGAAGTTCCTGTTTAAAGAATACTTCATCTATTTCCCTTCTTTCATTCATGAACATATCATTTTCATGGTCTAGCAAATAGTGTTCTAAAGGATCACTAGGAGGTACTGCAATAGAAGGAAGACCAATAATTTCATCCTTACTAGGTAATTCTTCCTCACGATGTTGTTTACTAAATTTAGAGAAATTAAACTCATGAACCATATCATCCAAGCCAAAAGTAACAACATTCTTTGTGCAATCTATGGTAGCATTGAAAGTATTTAAGATGGGTCTACCAAATATAATGGGACAAAAACTATCTTGTGAGGAACCAAGAACAAGAAAATCAGCAGGATATTTAGTTTTCTCACACAAGACTTCAACATCTCTGACAATTCCCATTGCTGAAATAGTATCTCTATTGGCAAGTTTAATTGTGACATCAATATCTTCTAACTCAGCAGGTGCAATTTCATTCTTAATTTCTTCATATAAAGTATGCGGTATAACACTAGCACTGGCACCCATATCACATAAGCCACGATAACAATGATTCCCTATTTTAACAGAAATAACAGGCACGCCTACCACGGGTCTATGTTTATCTTTAGCACAAGGTTTAGCAATTCTAGCAGTTTCACCTTCGAACCGAATAACATGCCCATCAATATTATTAGACAAGAGATCTTTAACAATAGCAATATTAGGTTCTACTTTAACTTGTTCTGGAGGTGTATAAGTTCTAATATTGTTTTTACGAACAACAGTTGAAGATTTAGCATGATCCTTTATTCTAACAGGGAAAGTAGGTTTCTCAATATAAGAAGTAGGAACAATAGGATCATTATAAGTGACAGTCTTTTCTTCAACTTTAATAGGTGCAGCTACTTTTACTTCTATGGGAGGATGATATTTAAACCACTTCTCCTTAGGGAGATCAACATAAGTAGCAAAAGATTCACAAAAAGAAGCTACTATCCCAGAGTCAAGTCCATATTTAGTGCTAAACTTACGGAAAATATCGGTATCCATGAAAGATTTAACACAATCAAACTTAGGTGTCATACCTGACTCCTTACCTTCGTCGAGGTCCCAATCTTCAGAGTTGCGTTTAATTCTATCCAATAAATTCGATCTGAATTCAATAGTCTTCGTCATAAAAGAGCCAGCACAAGAAGTATCAAGCATGTTGCGATTGTTTTCAGAAAGCCGAGCATAAAAACTTTGCATAATTATTTCTCTCGGGAGCTCATGATTGGGGCATGAATATAACATTGATTTAAGCCTCCCCCAAGCTTGAGCGATGCTTTCTCCTTCGTGAGGCCAGAAATTATATATGTAATTGCGATCACGATGAACAAGATGCATAGGGTAATACTTTTGATGAAATTCCAACTTCAATCTTTTATAGTCCCAGAATCTCACATCATCACATAGCCTATACCATATCAATGCGTCTCCCTTCAAAGATAAAGGGAAGACCTTCTTCTTAGCAACATCATCGGGTATACCCGCAAGCTTAAATAATCCACAAACTTCATCCACATATATTAAGTGCTCATCGGGATGCTTTGTTCCATCTCCTATAAAAGGGATAGCTAGCAGTTTTTCCATCATAGCCGCAGGAAATTCAAAAGGAGTTTCATTTTCAATAGGTTTAGTAGGTTGAGGAGCAACTCTTTGCTCTACTAGACGGGGTGAAGATACCCCGAACAAGCCCCTCAGAGAATTACTTTCCATAGTAACAAGTGACAATAAATTTCAGCACACTATATTAATTTTTCCTTACAAAATTCCACCTACCAAAGGCACTACACTCCCCGGCAACGGCGCCAGAAAAGAGTCTTGATGACCCACAAGTATAGGGGATCTATCGTAGTCCTTTCGATAAGTAAGAGTGTCAAACCCAACGAGGAGCAGAAGGAAATGATAAGCGGTTTTCAGCAAGGTATTCTCTGCAAGTACTGAAATAAGTGGTAACAGATAGTTTTGTGATATGATAAATTGTAACGAGCAACAAGTAACAAAAGTAAATAAAGTGTAGCAAGGTGGCCCAATCCTTTTGTAGCAAAGGACAAGCTAGAACAAACTCTTATAATAGGAAAAGCGCTCCCGAGGACACATGGGAATATCGTCAAGCTAGTTTTCATCATGTTCATATGATTCGCGTTTGATACTTTGATAATTTGATATGTGGGTGGACCGGTGCTTGGGTACTGTTCTTACTTGAACAAGCATCCCACTTATGATTAACCTCTATTGCAAGCATCCGCAACTACAACAAAAGTATTAAGGTAAACCTAACCATAGCATGAAACATATGGATCCAAATCAGCCCCTTATGAAGCAACGCATAAACTAGGGTTTAAGCTTTTGTCACTCTAGCAACCCATCATCTACTTATTACTTCCCAATGCCTTCCTCTAGGCCCAAATAATGATGAAGTGTTATGTAGTCGACGTTCACATAACACCACTATAGGCTAGACAACATATATCTTATCAAAATATCAAACGAATACCAAATTCACATGACTACTCATAGCAAGACTTCTCCCTTGTCCTCAGGAACGAACGTAATTACTCACAAAGCATATTCATGTTCATAATCAGAGGGGTAATAATATGCATATAGGATCTGAACATACGATCTTCCACCAATTAAACCAACTAGCATTAACTACAAGGAGTAATCAACACTACTAGCAACCTACTGACACCAATCCCGAGCTTTGAGACAAGAATTGGATACAAGAGATGAACTAGGGTTTGGAGATGAGATGGTGCTGGTGAAGATGTTGATGGAGATTTCCCTCTCCCGATGAGAGGAGCGTTGGTGATGACGATGGTGATGATTTCCCCCTCCGGGGAGGAAGTATCCCCGGCAGAACAGCTCTGCCGGAGCTCTAGATTGGATCCGCCAAGGTTCCGCCTCGTGGCGGTGGAGTCTCGTCCCGAAAAGTTCCTTCCTATATTTTTCTCATCGAAAGACCTCATATAGGAGAAGATGGGCATCGGAGAGCCACCAGGGGGCCCACGAGATAGGGGGGCGCCCCCACCCTCGTGAGCAGGGTGTGGGGCCCCTGGCCTTCATCTTTGGCGTGGATTTTTCTTTATTTCTTTTAAGACGTTCCGTGGAGTTTCAGGACTTTTGGAGTTGCGCAGAATAGGTCTCTAATATTTGCTCCTTTTCCAGACCAGAATTCCAGAAGCCGGCATTCTTCCTTTTTATGTAAACCTTGTAAAATAAGAGAGAATAGCCATAAGTATTGTGACATAAAGTGAAATAACAGTCCATAATGCAATAAATATCGATATAAAAGCATGATGCAAAATGGACGTATCAAAGACATAATTGCTTAGTTAGTATGCTTGAAGTATTATCATTTTTATGTCAATATGAACTTTTGTCTTGAATCTTTCGGATCTTAATATTCATACCACAATTAAGAAGAATTACATTAAAATTATGCCAAGTAGCACTCCGCATCAAAAATTCTGTTTTTATCATTTACCTACTCGAGGACGAGCATGAATTAAGCTTGGGGATGCTTGATACGTCTCCAACGTATCTATAATTTTTGATTTCTCCATGCTATATTATCTACTGTTTTGGACATTATTGGGCTTTATTATCCACTTTTATATTATTTTTGGGACTAACCTATTAACCGGAGGCCCAGCCCAGAATTGCTATTTTTTGCCTGTTTTAGGGTTTCAAAGAAAAGGAATATGAAACGGAGTCCAAACAGAATGAAACCTTCGGGAACGTGATTTTCTCACCGAATACAACTCAGGAGACTTGGACCCTACGTCGAGCCAACTAACAGGAGGCCACGAGGTAGGGGGGCGCGCCTGCCCCCCCCCCCCCAGGCGCGCCCTCCACCCTTGTGGGCCCCCTGTTGCTCCACCGACATACTCCTTCCTCCTATATATATTCATGTACCCCCAAACGATCGGAACAGGAGCCAAAACCCTAATTCCACCGCCGTAACTTTCTGTATCCACGAGATCCCATCTTGGGGCCTGTCCCGGAGCTCCGCCGGAGGGGGCATCGATCACGGAGGGCTTCTACATCAACACCATAGCCTCTCCGATGAAGTGTGAGTAGTTTACTTCAGACCTATCCCTCTACATCATGTCATCTTGCTTAAGGTGTTACTCTGTTTTTAACTTAATACTCTAGATGCATGCTGGATAGCGGTCGATGAGTGGAGTAATAGTAGTAGATGCAGGCAGGAGTCGGTCTACTTGTCTCGGGCATGATGCCTATATACATGATCATACCTAGATATTCTCATAACTATGCTTAATTCTGTCAATTGCTCAACAGTAATTTGTTCACCCACCATAGAATACTTATGCTCTCGAGAGAAGCCACTAGTGAAACCTATGGCCCCCGGGTCTATCTTTATCATATTAATCTCCTACTACTTAGTTATTTACTTTGCTATTTACTTTGCCTTTATTTTACTTTGCATCTTTATCATAAAAATACCAAAAATATTATCTTATCATATCTATCAGATCTCACTCTCGTAAGTGGCCCTATAGGGATTGACAACCCTATTTGCGTTGGTTGCGAGGATTTATTTGTTTTGTGCAAGTACGAGGGATTCGCGCGTAGCCTCCTACTAGATTGATACCTTGGTTCTCAAAAACTGAGGGAAATACTTATGCTACTTTTCTGCATCATCCCTTCCTCTTCGGGGAAAACCAATGAAGTGCTAAAAGAGGTATCAGTGAACTCCGTGATCATAATGTGATTGGAGTCGAGTCCATGCTCCACCATCTCCTGACACTTGAAAACTTCTTGCTCCAATGCCTCGAGCCTTGCCTCCATGCTCCCGGTCTTCCTTGGTCCCTCAGCATCGCGGATGTGCAACAACCCCTCACGCATCTCAGTGGTTTGAGGGTGTTGCAGCACTTCTGCGAGGTAGGGGTTGATGACCTTCTCGAAGAACTGGTCCTTGGGGGCGCTTGAAGACGACATGACGACCTGGATCTGTCATAAAAACAGCTCAAAACAAAAACAGGAGATTTTTGCGTGATACGGGAGTCAAAACCTCCGGGAGATTATATAATGAATTTTTACCGACCAAAATATGTGTCGTGTACGAAAACGGAGTCCGGAGAGCACACGAGGTGCCCACGAGGTAGGGGGCGCCCAGGGGGTAGGGCGCGCACTCCACCCTCATGGAGCCCTCGTGTCCTTCCCGGACTGCTTCTTATTTTTCTATTTTTCTAAATATTCCAAAACGGAGAAATATTGCCTTCAAAACTGTTTTGGAGTCGGTTTACTGACGGTACCACATACCTATTCCTTTTCGGAGTCTGAAACGTTCCGGAAAGTGTCCCTTATGTATTCCTCCGGGGTTATGGTTTCAATAATAGTGGTTTCAACATTTATGGGATTACCTGAGATATAATGTTTGATTCTTTGACCGTGCACCACCATCGGATTTGTGCCTTCGAAGTTGTTGATTTTTATGGCACGGGAACGATAGACCTACTCGATAACGTAAGGACCTTCCCATTTAGAGAGAAGTTTTCCTACAAAAAATCTTAAACGAGAGTTGTATAGCAATACATAATCACCTACATTAAACTCACGCTTTTGTATCCTTTTGTCATGCCATCTTTTAACTTTTTCTTTAAACAACTTGGCATTTTCGTAGGCTTGGGTTCTCCATTCATCGAGTGAGCTAATATCAAATAACCTCTTCTCACCGTCAAGTTTAAAATCATAATTGAGCACTTTAATAGCCCAATATGCCTTGTGTTCTAGTTCGAGAGGTAAGTGACATGATTTTACATAAACCATTTTATACAGAGACATACCCATAGGATTTTTATATGCAGTTCTATAAGCCCATAATGCATCATCAAGTTTCTTGGACCAATTCTTTCTAGATCTATTAATAGTCTTTTGCAAAATTAATTTTAGCTCTCTATTACTCAATTCTACTTGACCACTAGATTGAGGATGATAAGGAGATGCAATTGCATGATTAACATCATATTTAGCAAGCATTTTACGGAAAGCACCATGAATAAAATGTGAACCACCATGAGTCATTAAATATCTAGGGACTCCAAATCTTGGAAAAGTAACTTCTTTAAGCATTTTAATAGAAGTGTTATGATCAGCACTACTAGTTGGAATAGCTTCTACCCACTTAGTAACATAATCAACAGCAACTAAAATATGTGTATATCCATTAGAGGAAGGAAAATGCCCCATATAGTCAAAGCCCCAAACATCAAATGGTTCAATAACAAGTGAATAGTTCATAGGCATTTCTTGACGTCTACTAATATTATCAATTCTTTGACATTCATCAAAAGATAAGACAAACTTACGGGAATCCTTGAAGAGAGTAGGCCAATAAAATCCAGATTGCAATACCTTATGCGCAGTTCTATCCCCAGCATGGTGTCCTCCATAAGCTTCGGAGTGACACTTGCGTAGGATCTGTTCCTGTTCCTGTTCATGCTCAGGTACACAATGTCTAATAACACCATCTACTCCTTCTTTATAAAGATGTGGGTCATCCCAAAAGTAATGCCTCAAATCATAGAAGAACTTTTTCTTTTGCTGGTATGTGAAACTAGGTGGTATACACTTAGCAACAATGTAATTATTATAATCAGCATACCATGGAGCAGTATGAGAAGCATTTATGACATTTAATTGCTCATCAGGAAAGCTATCATCAATAGGAAGTGGGTCATCAAGCACATTTTCTAACCTAGACAAGTTGTCTGCAATGGGGTTCTCAACTCCCTTTCTATCAATGATATGTAAGTCAAATTCTTGTAGCAAGAGAACCCATCTATTAAGTCTAGGTTTAGCATCCTTCTTTTCCATAAGATATTTAATAGCAGCATGATCAGTGTGAATAGTTACTTTAGGATCAACAATATAAGGTCTAAACTTATCACAAGCAAATACAACTGCTAAGAATTCTTTTTCGGCAGTAGCATAATTTCTTTGAGCATTGTCTAGGGTTTTACTAGCATATTGAATAACATCTAATTTCTTATCAACTCTTTGTCCTAGAACAGCACCTACAGCATAATCACTAGCATCACACATAATTTCAAAGGGTAAATTCCAATCATGTGGCTGAACAATAGGTGCAGAGATTAATGCTTTCTTAAGTATTTCGAACGCTTCTACACAATCATCATCAAAGACAAATGGTATGTCTTTTTGTAATAAATTAGTTAGAGGTCGAGAAATATTTGAGAAGTCCTTAATGAACCTCCTATGAAATCCGGCATGGCCAAGGAAACTTCTTATCCCTTTGATGTCCTTGGGACATGGCATCTTCTCAATAGCATCAACCTTGGCTTTATCAACCTCAATACCTCTTTCAGAAACTTTGTGCCCCAAGACAATACCTTCATTAATCATAAAGTGGCACTTTTCCCAATTCAAGACAAGATTAGTTTCTTCACATCTCTGCAAAACTCGATCAAGGTTGCTCAAACAGCCATCAAAAGAAGATCCATAGACGGAGAAATCGTCCATGAAAACCTCACAAATCTTTTCACAAAAGTCAGAGAATATAGCCATCATGCATCTTTGAAAGGTAGTAGGTGCATTACATAAACCAAAAGGCATATGTCTATAAGCAAATGTACCAAAAGGGCAAGTAAAATTAGTCTTCGATTGATCTTTGGCTGACACAGTTATTTGACAGAAACCAGAATAACCATCTAGAAAGCAAAAATGTGTATGTTTGGATAACATTTCTAGCATTTGATCGATAAAAGGTAATGGGTAATGATCCTTTTTAGTAGCCTTATTTAATTTGCGGAGGTCAATTACCATCCTATAACCTGTAATAATTCTTTGAGGAATCAATTCATCTTTATCATTAGGAACGACAGTGATACCTCCCTTCTTAGGGACACAATGGACATGACTTACCCAGTGACTATCAGCAACGGGGTAGATTATACCTGCCTCAAGGAGCTTTAGTATTTCCTTTCTTACCACTTCTTTCATTTTGGATTCAGCTGTCGTTGATGATCACGAACTGGTTTAGCATCTTCTTCCAAATTAATTTTATGTTGACATAGAGTTGGACTGATGCCCTTAAGATCATCAAGAGTATACCCAATAGCAGCACGGTGCTTCTTCAGAGTTTTCAATAATCTCTCTTCCTCGTGCTCTGAAAGGTTAGCACTAATAATAACAGGATATATCTTTTGCTCCTCAAGATAAGCATATTTAAGAGTATCAGGTAAAGGTTTAAGCTCAAACACGGGATCACCCTTGGGTGGAGGAGGATCCCCTAGGATTTCAACAGGCAAATTGTGTTTCAGAATAGGTTCCTGTTTAAAGAATACTTCATCTATTTCCCTTCTTTCATTCATAAACATGTCATTTTCATGGTCTAGCAAATATTGTTCTAAAGGATCACTAGGAGGTACGGCAAAAGAAGCAAGACCAATAATTCCATCCTTACTAGGTAATCCTTCTTCATGGTGTTGTCTAATAAATTTAGAGAATTTAAATTCATGAGTCATATCATCTAAACCGATAGTAACAACATCCCTTTTGCAATATATGGTAGCATTAACAGTGTTCAGGAAGGGTCTACCAAATATAATGGGACAAAAGCTATCTTGTGGGGAACCAAGAACAAGAAAATCAGCAGGATATTTAGTTTTCCCACACAAGACTTCAACATATCTAACAATTCCCATTGATGAAATAGTATCTCTATTGGCAAGTTTAATTGTGACATCAATATCTTCTATCTCAGCAGGTGCAATATCATGCATAATTTCTTTGTATAAGTAATAAGGTATTGCGCTAGCACTAGCACCCATATCACATAAGCCATGATAACAATGATCTCCTATTTTAACAGAAATAACAGGCATGCCTACCACAAGTCTGTTTTTATCTTTAGCACAAGGTGTAGCAATTCTAGCAGTCTCATCAAGGAAATGAATAACATGCCCATCAATATTATAAGACAAGAGATCTTTAACAATAGCAATATTAGGTTCAACTTTAATTTGCTCATGAGGTGTATAAGTTTTAATATTGCTTTTACGAACCACAGTTGAAGCTTTAGCATGATCTTTTATCCTAACAGGAAAAGGTGGTTTATCAACATAAGAAATAGGAACAATGGGATCATTATAAGTGACAATCTTTTCTTCAACTTTAATAGGTGCAGCTACTTTTACTTCCATGGGAGGATGATATTTAAACCACTTCTCCTTGGGGAGATCAACATAAGTAGCAAAAGATTCACAGAAAGAAGCTACTATCTCAGAATCAAGTCCATATTTAGTGCTAAATTTACGGAAAACATCGGTATCCATAAAAGATTTAACACAATCAAACCTAGGTGTCATACCTGACTCCTTACCTTTGTCGAGGTCCCAATCTTCAGAGTTGCGTTTAATTCTTTCCAATAAATCCCATTTGAATTCAATAGTCTTCATCATAAAAGCGCCAGCACAAGAAGTATCAAGCATGGTGCGATTGTTATCAGAAAGCCGACCATAAAAATTTTGAATAATCATTTTTCTTGAGAGCTCATGATTGGGGAATAAATATAACATTGATTTAAGCCTCCCCCAATCTTAAGCGATGCTTTCTCCTTCGTGAGGCCAAAAATTATATATATAATTGTGATCACGATGAGCAAGATGCATAGGATAAAACTTCTGATGAAATTCCAATCTCAATGGTTTGTAATTCCAAGACCCCATATCATCACATAGCCTATACCATGTCGATGCATCTCCCTTCAAAGATAAAAGGAAGACCTTCTTCTTAACAACATCTTCGGGTACACCTGCAAGCTTAAATAATCCACAAACTTCATCCACATATATTAGATGCTCATCAGGATGTTTTGTTCCATCTCCTAAAAAGGATTAGCTAGCAGTTTCTCTATCATACCCGAAGGAATTTCAAAGCAGACATTTTCATTTTCAGTAGGTTCAGTAGGTTGAGGAGCAACTCTTTGCTCTACTGGTCGGGGCGAAGATACCCCGAACAAGCCCCTCAGAGGATTACTTTCCATAGTAACAAGTGGCAGTAAATTTCAGCACACTATATAAATTTTTCCTTACCAAATTCCACCTACAAAAGGCGTTTCACTCCTTGGCAACGGTGCCAGAAAAGAGTCTTGATGACCCAAAAGTATAGGGGATCTATTGTATTCCTTTCGATAAGTAAGAGTGTGGAACCCAACGAGGAGCAGAAGTAAATGATAAGAGGTTTCCAGCAAGGTGTTCTCTGCAAGTACTGAAATAAGTGGTAACAGATAGTTTTGTGATAGGATAATTTGTAACGAGCAACAAGTAACAAAAGTAAATAAAGTGCAGCAAGGTGGCCCAATCCTTTTTTTAGCAAAGGACAAGCCTGGACAAACTCTTATATAGAGAAAAGCACTCCCGAGGACACATGTGAATATCATCAAGCTAGTTTTCATCACGCTCATATGATTCGCGTTCGGTACTTTGATAATTTGGTATGTGGGTGGACCGGTGCTTGCGTACTATCCTTACTTGGACAAGCATCCCAGTTATGATTAACCTTTATTGCAAGCATCCGCAACTACAACAAAGTATTAAGGTAAACCTAACCATAGCATGAAACATATGGATCCAAATGAGCCCCTTACGAAGCAACGCATAAACTAGGGTTTAAGCTTCTGTCACTCTAGCAACCCATCATCTACTTATTACTTCCCAGTGCCTTCCTCTAGGCCCAAATAATGGTGAAGTGTCATGTAGTCGAAGTTCACATAACACCACTAGAGGAGAGACAACATACATCTCATCAAAATATCGAACGAATACCAAATTCACATGACTATTAATAGCAAGACTTCTCCCATGTCCTCAGGAACAAACGTAACTACTCACAAAGCATAAACATGTTCATAATTAGAGGGGTATTAATATGCATATAGGATCTGAACATATGATCTTCCACCAAATAAACCAACTAGCATGAACTACAAGGAGTAATTAACACTACTAGCAACCTACTAGCACCAATCCCGAACTTGGAGACAAGAATTGGATACAAGAGATGAACTAGGGTTTTGAGAGGAGATGGTGCTGATGAAGATGTTGATGGAGATTGCCCTCTCCCGATGAGAGGAGCGTTGGTGATGATGATGGCGATGATTTCCCCCTCCGGGAGGGAAGTTTGCCCGGCAGAACAGCTTCGCCAGAGCCCTAGATTGGTTCCCCAAGGTTCCGCCTTGTGGCGGCGGAGTTTCGTTCGAGAAGATGGCTTGTTATTTTTTCCCATCGAAAGACTTCATATAGCAGAAGATGGCTACCGGAGGGCCACCAGGGGGCCCACGAGGTAGGGGGCGCGCCCCCACCCTCGTGGGCAGGGTGTGCCCCCCTGGTGAATCTCTCCCGCTGAGTATTTTTTATATATTCTGAAAACACCTTCCGTGAAGTTTCAGGACTTTTGGAGCTATGCAGAATAGGCCTCTAATATTTGTTCCTTTTCCAGCCCAGAATCCCAGCTGCCGGCATTCTCCCTCTTTATGTAAACCTTGTAAAATAAGAGAGAATGGGCATAAGTATTGTGACATAATGTGTAATAACATCCCATAATGCAATAAATATCGATATAAAAGCATGATGCAAAATGGACGTATCAATTACCAGATTGTGTTTCAGCATCAGAAATAGAAATATGATTTGGATTCTCAGGTGGTTGAGCAATAGGTTCACTAGAAGCATGCAAAGTCCTATCATTTTTCTTTTCTTCCTTTTAGAAGGACTAGGTGCATCTATATTATTTCTATGAGAATCTTGCTCAATTCTCTTAGGGTGGCCTTCAGGATACAAAGGTTCCTGAGTCATTCTACTAGTTCTAGTAGCCACTCTAACAGCATAATCTTTATTCTTACTATTCAATTCATTGAGCAAATCATTTTGAGCTTTAAGTACTTGTTCTACTTGAGTGGTAACCATAGAAGCATGTTCACTAATAAGTTTAAGTTCACCTTTAACATTAGCCATATAATCACCCAAGTGTTCAAGCATATTTGAATTGTACTTCAATTGTCTAACAAAATAAGCATTGAAGTCTTCTTGCTTAGCCATAAATTTATCAAACTCATCTAAGCATGGGCTAGCAAACTTAGTAAATGGGATTTCAGCTTTATCATATCTATAGAGATATTTTACCTTTACTACCTGTGTCGGGTTATCAGGACCATGAGTTTCTTCAATAGGTAATGGATTAAGATCATATGTTTCTTCAACAGGCGGTAAATTAAGATCGTGTATTTCCTCAATAGGAGGTAAATTCTTAACATCTTCGGCTTTAATACCGACGGTGTCCTGGACTAGGGGGTACTCACCACGCCGTCTCCCGGTCAGTTAGATTGGGCCGAGGACCCCCACGGCTGTATACTCATGGACCAGTTCGGATAGCTGCCGCATACAAGGAAGATTCCACAAGACTTGGTGGTCAAGACAAGAACTCCTCCCCCCACCGTCATATTCGGCTAGGACTCTTGTTATCCTAGGCCTCTGGTGCATTATATAAACCAGGGCCAGGCTAGTCGATAGATATACAAACAATCATACCATAGACTAGCTTCTAGGGTTTAGCCTCTATGATCTCGTGGTAGATCAACTCTTGTAATACTCATATCATCAATATCAATCAAGCAGGACGCAGGGTATTACCTCCATCAAGAGGGCCCGAACCTGGGTAAACATCGTGTCCCCTGCCTCCTGTTACCATCCACCTTAGACGCACAGTTCGGGACCCCCTACCCGAGATCCACCGTTTTTGACACCGACATTGGTGCTTTCATTGAGAGTTCCGCTGTGTGATCGACAAAAGGATCGATGGCTCGTCTGCATATTAACTGCGACATCGACATCTTCGTCACCGGCTCGACTGGTCACCTTGGCTTGACCGAGGACTGTGCCCTTTCTTTGATCATCATGTTTGGACGAGGGCCATCATCAACACCAACTCCGATCTCTATCAAGATCACGGAGGAATCATCCATGGAGCCCGGGGGCTCAACGTCAACATTGCCCTCGGGCGACCGTGCTGTTTTTCTGGACACCGAACGCGTATCCGCCAGCACCGCCTCCTCGAGTGTGTTTTAACGATCTCTTCGGTGGAATTGTGCGGAATTGAGTCTAGAACAACCCTGGAAAATTTCATCAAGTTCCAATGGAGGAATCTCTGACAGTCTACAATATACCGGATCCCTGTCAAATCCAGACGAGAATCTGGATGAGTTTAGGGCGTGGTCTCTAGATCCCAGCTCGGAAGTTCTTTGGAAGATCGAACCGTTCATCGGCTGCGGAGTTCCCGTATCTACCACCCCTAAAAATTTCAGCTCGATCCGACCGTCCAAACTCCAGGAACCTTCTGATTAGTGCATCACTTTTCAGATCTGTTTCCTGCGCGAACACGGATCCGACCCGAATTCATGTTTCTTTATGAACGTGATATTTCACAACCTATTTAAAAGGAATTTTCTTTTAAGGTATTGTGCGTTGTTTTTAACACGCACCCATAAAGATTTAATCCTCCTCTGAGGTAATCTTCGCCATCACGCTGGTGTCAAACCAGTCCGGCAATATAGCTCCAGGACTGCCGACTTGCGCTAGACATGTCGTTGCTTTTTAAGCCGAGCTCAACTTCTTTGGATCCTCACCTCGGCAAGCTGAATAAGAGTTCAGAATCACCAAGGATAAATCATCACCAACATCGCCAACCCACGGATTACACGGAGCAGGCACACCAGCATCACCGCATGGTCACTTCATCAAACCAGCATTGGCCGCATCACAAGTTACGACCTGGGTCGGCATGGCCGCACTGTTGCTTCTTCGAGCCAATGTCCATCACGCCGAACTACTTCAACACCTCGGTTGACATGGCAGCTACAACTACTCCTCACCGTCCTGCTCCGTCACCTCGGCTAGACTGGGGACTTGGCTATTTCTTCATCAACATACTCCGGTGACTTCGGCGTCACCAACCGACCAGCTTCGTCACGTTAGCTGGACCGAGGGCTTCACCTCGGCAAGCCAACCTTTGTCAGCATCACCAGGCCATCGCTTTATCGCCCATCAGGCAATGGTTGTGCGGATTGATTCTCGATTTTGGGAGTCGCTTTTCTTCGGAATGCTACAACAAATAAACTAGGTCTATCAAATGGCGGCCACATTAAAAATGGCCGCGTGGTGATTCGGTCAGTTTCCGTACATAGTTCGGCGAACGCCGCATCCGGAGCCCGGACCGCCCTGCAAATTCAGGCTTTGTCACGCCTTCACTGCGTCACGCTGACGCCCTGCATCGACATTGGCTTCGGCGCCAGGCCACATTTCTTTAAATAAATTATTTTTTGTAAAGCAATTATCCAAGGATTATATACAGATTATTATTATTTCCTAGACCGCACTGTTTTATGTGTGCAGGTAATCGATTTTGACTGCGCTAGGTGGTCACTACTCTGGAGTGCCGAACTCCTTGCTCGGACACCTCGGGCCTGGGGGCTGGGACCTCGGCCATGCCGAGGACTGCGAACCTTGTCGAATCTGTCACAGATCAATGAGCATCTTCATCCCGCCACAAGCCCGAATCGCGTCATCAACACCGAGCTCATTAACTAGCTAAGTTGCTTTCATGCTCAAAAACTCTCAGTTTTAAATTTTGTTCGGTTCGACCAAGCATTATACTTTTTGGCACAAAGTTGTTTGTGACAAAGTTCCTTGTCAAAACTTTGTTTATGATGCGCATATTCAAATACCCCATTTATTTGGGGGCTCCCTTGATGGAGCTTTTCCTCTTGCATATGATTATACTTGTATGGCTTCGTTCCTTGTTCGTGTATTACGCCACAATATGCACCATATTGACCTAAGTGATTCGCAAGCTGGGTTGCCTGGCTCCTGTGCTTACCCCTACATTCCTGATTGTTCGGCTAGGAAGTAAAGAGAGCACCTCTGTGATTGTTACTACCGGGTCATCCGAGTTAGTACCTTAGACTGGGTGAAGCCGAAAGCTAGCGCTCTTATTGTTTTCAATCATGGTCGGCACACAAAGGAACTCATGAATACAAAAAATCTATTGCACAAGTCTCATAGTAACAATGAGCAACCGAAGAAAGGTATCGGTGGGGGTACTATTTTCTTCGAAGATGCTTCTTACACTTCGTCAGTAATATAGCATAAGTTCCCTGAGCGTGCTTTGTCTGTTACAGCCTTATGGCCTGATTGCCTGGTTATCGGAAACATCATCGATATTCTCGACAGGTGGAGTACATAACACTTTTCGGCCCTTGGCCGAAGAGGGAGAAGCCGACGGTCGGTTAAGACGCGTTTAAAGTTCGGGTGAACACAGATATGATATAAGTACTTCGGTACATACAATCATTATACATAAATTCTTTTACCCAAGTCACTTGGGGGCCCTTAAAATTTATATGAGTTGTTTTATAGTAAATGTGTTTTCTTCTTGGTCGTTGCAAAGTCTTTTTCTACCACTCCTTTTTCGACTCGAGTTTATGGTCAATAGCCGGATAGCCTGTCTTCTCTCTGAAAGCAGCTTGAGTTTAGTTTGCTAAACTGACCTCGGAGAAGTACTCCGCCTTTGGGATAAGGAGCTTGAAGCCGTAGGCTGACCCGCGTGAAGTCTTGAGATCGGATGTGTCATGTTAAAGCACGACAGAAGCACATTTTTTTCCAATTTTCGGATTGGCACCGGACACTTGATCTTGTTCGGACGTCAAGTTTTTACTGACGTTTTTTTGGTTTTCCAAGCTTATGGCACTTTCAAACTATTTGTGTGTTTTCAGCACAAGTCTCGCAGTGCAACGCCGAACACCTTTAGAGATCCGGCAAAAACATTCTCGGATATTGCTATATATGCATATGTTTCGAATTGTGTCTTCGGTCAATAGTTGGGTTGTCCGGCTCCTGCGCTTGCCTCCTACGTTCCGCTTTGTTCGGCTAGGTGTGCAAAGGGAGAACCACTACGATTGTGCTTCCAGCTCACATGGTCAAGCACCTCAGTGGAGAAAGCCGAAAACTGACTGTCACAATAGGCGTAAACTGGTCAGCGATCTGATGACTATGTTAAATGACGGGCCATTCATAACATTGGCCGAAGTGTTTACGGCTTGACCTCGATTGTTGCCGAACACTACCGGGGGCTAGTAACTGGCCTCCCAAACTAAATCCTCAATATTTTGCTCTTACATTAGAGATGAGGTTTCATGATCATGCTTAGCATGACAACCCAAAGAAAGGAACCGATAGCGGGACTATTTTCTTTGGAAGACATTTCTTATGTTAAATAGTAATATAACATATCTCTGTGCGTACCTTTGTTTATAAAACCGTATGGCCAGATTGCCTTGTTTGTCGTAAATCTTTGCCCTCATAAAGGCTTTATAAAGTAGGACAAACACTCCTCGGCTACTGGCCGAGGAGGTGGAAGCCTATGGTCGGTCAACAAAGTTTTGTACAATGCGGATCCAAGCATTAATGATGTAAAATACTTGGATACATAGAATCATTACACATAATTTGTGATTTCACTCTGGATATCGATCCTTAATTCGACCACCCATGCTCGCATTAAGGCTCGGGGGCTACTGGGCTTCGGGCTTATCATTTACTAATATTAAAGGGGCGTATCGATCCCCTGATCTGGTGTTGGCACCCGACCAGTGTCTCGGGGGCTACTGCATTGGCCATCCAGTGTAGAAAATTTATGTGCAATATAGTTTTCGAGGAGATTATGATCCTCAGGTTGGTCGGCCGCACCCAACCTGAGTCTCGAGGACTCGACACACCACTTTTTGTGTCCCGAAGTATTGTGCCGAGCTAGGAGTTGGTCCTCAGACCAATTTTGCAAATCAACCTGAGTCTCAGCGGCTACTGGGATTAGCAGTTTTATGTCATCCTTCAAGTGCATCTCAGTTTTTAGACCGATACACACCTTAAGGGCTACTGGCTATATATCTCGGCAGAGAATAAATTGCACCAATAAAAAATATTGACAAAAAATCGGCCCACGGTCGGGGTGGTGCACCACTATCGGTGTCAAAATCGGCGGATCTCGGGTAGGGGGTCCCGAACTGTGCGTCTAGGCGGATGGTAACAGGAGACAAGGGACACGATGTTTTTACCCAGGTTCGGGCCCTCTCGATGGAGGTAAAACCGTACTCCTGCTTGATTAATATTGATGATATGGGTAGTACAAGAGTAGATCTACCACGAGATCAAGGAGGCTAAACCCTAGAAGCTAGCCTATGGTATGATTGTCGTTCCTACGGACTAAAACCCTCCGGTTTATATAGACACCGGAGAGGGCTAGGGTTACACAGAGTCGATTACAATGGTAGGAGATCTACATATCCGTACCGCCAAGCTTGCCTTAAACGCCAAGGAAAGTCCCTTCCGTACACGGGACGAAGTCTTCAATCTTGTATCTTCATAGTCCAGGAGTCCGGCCGAAGGTATAGTCCAGCAATCCGGACACCCCCTAATCCAGGACTCCCTTAGTAGCCCCCGAACCAGGCTTCAATGACAACGAGTCCGGCGCGCAAATTGTCTTTGGCATTGCAAGGCGGGTTCTCCTCCAAATTCCATGTACCTATTGAATAATGTCCGGTTTCTTGTAAATGTAGCGCTCCTTGGCTTCTACGCCCAATAATGGTCGTCTTCCATGTGTCAAACGAATACAAAAAGTCAGGGTGTTTTTATATTTACACCCCTAGCCACGTGAATGAGCCGCCTATTTAAGGGGACAAGGATTTAGATCCAAACCACACCTTCTCCCCTCCGCGAGTATTCATCAGAGCGTATCCGACAAAGGTCCATTCTATCATGGTCGGCCGCCGCAGCTCCTCCTCTCGCCCTTCCAGCCCTTAGCCTGGAGATTGGGAGAGATGCTCCATCCCACACAGCGAGCTAGTGATGCTCCAGACCAAGGGATTTCTCCCCCTGGCCTATATGGTCCCGGTTCGAGCCGGACTTGCCACCTATAATGGCGGAGAGCAAGCGGAGAGCGCTCCCAATCCCTCCAAAGGAGAGCGGGTATGCCTTGTCCCTTACTTAATAAGAGGGCTCGGATTTCCAATTCATCCGTTTCTCCGGGGGCTCCTGGAGTTCTATGGCCTCCAGCTGCACAACCTCACGCCTGCCTCCATATTGCATATCGCGGGCTTCGTAGCCCTTTGCGAGCTGTTTTTCGGTTGCGAGGCTCATTTCGCGCTGTGGAAAAGGCTATTCTGCCTTGTGCCCCGTTCTCAGAAGGGGTCAATATATCAAGTGGGCGGAGCCAAAGTGTGGCGCATCGCCGGGACCGGATATCTATCCGGAACCCCAAAGAAGGCGTCCGAGGACTGGCCTTCAGAATGGTTTTATATAGAGGATGTCCCGCTGCCGGATCTTGTCCGGATCGGCCTCCCCGAGTTCGACAGTGCTCCCCTAAAGAAGCGCCTAAGGTGGCGTCCACGGATCCCTCAGAGGGAAAGCGACAAGGACGTTCTTTACCTAATTGGCCGGATAAGATTGTTAGCTCATTCCGGACTGACCATGATCGTGATCATGGCCGCATGCATCATGCGAGGGGTGCAGCCGCTCCAGTATAGAGGCCACCCCATGTGGGACTTCAACAGGGAGGACGACGCCACCCGCCACGGCTGTAAGGGGCCAGATTCGGCTGCCGCTCTAATAAAGATCTTGTCCGCTTTGTACCAGGGAGAAGAGGAGGAATTTCTCTGCGTCAACCCACAGGGTGGATTTTCTATGTACAATCCCCCAAGTTGGGTAAGTGGACACTTTTACTTGCCCATCCATTTTATATTCCCATCGTTAAATATTCAGTCTAACGACTTCGACGCAAGAACTGCGCCAGGCTGTTAAAGAAATAAACAGCCCTCCTCCACAACCGAAGGATCCGGGACGGTCCCTTGACCCGGCCTCTCAAGAGGATCCGAACTTATCTGTGGAGCTGATTGATGGGGTGTTTCATCAATTGAGCAAGGACAACGCCTTGGTGGCCATTACGGCCGATTACCCAGGGCTACTCCCAGCCTCACAGGTAACTGAGCCCGAAGTCCCAGCACTTTGAAAAGGGATCTATCCTCGCGTGTTTTCGATTGCCGTATGACAACCGTGTTTTGCAGGGGATGTCCTTGAGATGGGAGGCCGAGCCTGTGGCGACTAGCCAACGAGGGGCGGCAAGGCCCCGCGGGCTGAAAAGAAGTGCGGTCCGGACTGAGACGCCGATGCAAAGGTATAGTGCACCATCTTATTCCCAGGTGTTATTCCTTCAAAGCATATTAATGCTCGTGCTCTCTTAAGGACGAAGAGACCTCGCCGGACTATATCCGGAGAGGTTGCCAATCGCGCCTCCACCAGCCAGGCTCCAAAGCCTGGTCCGGAAGCGGAGGTGAACACAAGGCGCGCACCGAACGCTCCTCCGACAGAGGATGCGGACAGGCTGTCTGCCACCAATTCCGAGGTGGAGAGTGCCATGAACCACAAGCGTCGCCGGACAGTTCTTCGCGATGCTTGTTTCTCCCAAGAGGCATTGGATGCCTTCAATTCGGGAGATGTGTACCTTCGTGCCGCTCAAAATGGTCTAGCCAGAGCCACGGAGCAATATGTAAAAGACATACGGGTAAGAAAATTTTGGTAATTATATATATACCAGTAGCCCCCGAGACTTGAAACAATTAGAATAACTGATTTAAGGATCATTTGTTATGCAGGTTCTTACAGAAAAGAATACCCTACTGTCCCAGGTGCTGGAAGAGTGCAAAGTCCAACTTGAGGCTGCACTAGCCACGGCAGGGGAGCCCAAGGAGACCCCCTCTGGTAATATACGCTTCGAAAGATAAGTATTTTGCGAAGCGCGGCATGGGTGCAAATATGACAAATGAAATTGCAGATGGCGCCGGATTAAATCTGGAAAAGCAACAACTCCTACGCCAGCTGAAGGCTGGTGAGAGTGTGCTGACAAAGGTGAGGCGGGAGAAGAACGATCTCCAAGATGCCAACACCAAGCTGGGCGTTGAACTGAAGGATGTTCGTGCCCAGCTGTTGGACTCTGTTAAGGAGAATCATCGGCTTCGACGCGGCATATTTAGTAAGTGCTTAATCAGCGGCTTCGACGCGGCATATTTAGGGAGTCGACTAACAGAGTAATGTCTGTAGGTATGCTAACAGGTCGTCCTGTAGAGGAAATGCCCGGTTCTATGGGTGACCTTCTTCCCGAGCTCTCACAACTGCACGAGCGAGTTCGGCAGGTGATGCAAGGCATCGCCCAGGCCTTGCGGCCATCCGTCTCCATGCCCAAAGGCCTTGGAGAGCTTGTAGAGAAGCTGAAGGGAGCGCGACGGCGCTTCCAATTGTGGAAGATGTCGGCCTGCCGTCAAGGCGCCAGGGAGGCCTGGGCCATGGTGAAGACACGGTACACGAAGGCTGACCCAAACCACATGGTCGAGGTCGGACCCGTGGGGCCCGATGGGAAGGAGATCCCTATGAGCTTAGTATATGGCCAAGTAGAATTGGCCGCAAAGTATTCCCAACAGGACTGTAAGCTAGACAGCCTATTAGATGGTATTGAAGAGGAATACAATTAGTCAGATTGACTATGTAATTTTAATTGACATGTGTAATGCCTTCTAGCCGGATTGTAGATCGTTTGTCATGGCCGACCTTTTCGCTTCAACCTCGGGACCTGACGGTCCGGGGTATGCATGGAGACCAGGCGTAGGGGTCATTAGTGCTTGAACAGACAAGTGCCCAACTAATTATGTTATATTACATGGTTAATAAGAAACATCTTCCAGGGAGAATAGTTCCCTTAGGGGTTCCTTTCCCTGGAAGGCATGCCCTAAAGTGCATGTCCATTCTGCGAAAAGAGACGCAGGAAAAACATCTGGGGCGTATAGATAAATAAGTGAAAAAAAGATCATCTTTAGTTCACCGACCGAATATTCCCTTAAGAACACTAGCTTTCGGCTTCACCCAGTCTGAGGTACACATCCGGCTGACCCGGCAGTAACAATCACAGAGATGCTCCCTTTACCACCTAGCCGAACAATCGGGAACGTAGGGGTAAGCACAGGAGCCAGGCAACCCAGCTTGGCCAAAACTTAAGTCATATCGATGCATATAATGGTGAATAAAAGGTACATGCGGAAGTGTGACGCATGTGTTGGGCATGAAGCCCGTATAAATAAGCTACTGTTTAAAGAAGCCCCCAGGTTTAATGAGCGCGGATAGCGCGTTACTTTATGAGCCTTTAAAGGCTATAAGAGAGAGAGAGAGGAGAAGGAGAGAAATATAAGACAAAAAGTATATAAAAATGGACAGAGGAAGGAGACGAACATAGAGTCCGGCGCTAGGCATAGAATCTTTGGAGACGGGCTGCGTTCCATGGGTTCGGCTCGAGTCGGTTATCCAATGCATCTCGCAGGAGGTACGCTCCACCATTCAGGACTTGGTCAATTATGAAGGGACCTTCCCACTTGGGCTTGAGTTTGTCCTTTTTCTTGTCCGACAGGCGTAGAATTAATTCGCCAACGTTGTAATTTTTGGCCCGTACTTCTCTGTTTTGGTATCTTCGAGCCTGCTGTTGGTAGAATGCGGAACGGGCTTTTGCCACGTCACGCTCTTCCTCCAAGGCGTCCAAATTGTCCTGCCGATCGAGCTCGGCTTCTCTTTCTTCGTACATGCGCACTCGAGGTGAGTCATGAATTATGTCGCAGGGCAAAATTGCCTCTGCGCCGTACACCATGAAGAATGGTGTGTATCCAGTGGTGCGATTCGGTGTGGTCCGCAGCCCCCAGAGTACGGAGTCGAGCTCCTCTACCCAGTGCGTATTAGATTCCTTAAGGGACCGCACTAATCTGGGTTTGATGCCGCTCATGATAAGACCATTTGCACGTTCGACCTGGCTAGTTTGTGGGTGATAGACGGAAGCATAATCGAGCTTGATGCCCATGTTTTTGCACCAGAGTTTTACCTCATCGGTCGTAAAGTTCGTGCCGTTATCAGTGATGATGCTGTGGGGGACGCCGTAACGGTGTACAACCCCGGATATAAAGTCTATCACCGGTCTGGATTCGGCCGTCTTAACAGGCTTGGCTTCTATCCATTTGGTGAACTTATCCGCCATGACAAGTAAGTATTTTTTCTTGTGGGTTCCGCCTTTAAGGGGTCCAACCATGTCAAGGCCCAGACCGTGAAGGGCCAAGTGATGGGGATAGTTTGGAGGGCGGTGGGTGACATATGGCTTTGGTTTGCAAAAAGCTGGCAACCGATGCATCGTTGGACTATGTCCTGGGCGTCTCCCTGGGCCGTCAGCCAATAAAAGCCTGTACGGAAGGCCTTGCTTACAAGGGACCGAGCTGCAGCATGATGACCGTCGAGTCCGGCATGAATTTCAGCCAGGAGGTTCCGCCCTTCCTCTTCGGAGATGCACCTTTGAAGGACTCCGGTAGTGCTTTTCTTATAAAGCTCTCCCTCATGGACTTTATAGGCTTTAGATCGCCGCTCTATGCAGCGTGCCTCATTTTGGTCCTCAGGGAGTTCCTACCTAGTAAGGTAGGCGAGGAATGGTTTTGTCCACGGGGTGATGACGGCCATTATTACGTGGGCTGAAGGTGTTATTTCATTGGCAGAGCCTCCAATTATGTCAGAGTGTTCAGTGTCGGGTAATGCGGTTGGGTCCGGGCTGTTATTGCCGGGTTCCCCTTCCCATACTACGGATGGCTTGAACAGCCTTTCCAAGAAGATGTTGGGGGGGGGACTACATCGCGTTTTGCGCCGATGCGTGCCAGGACATCTGCCGCCTGATTATTTTCCCGGGCTATATGGTGAAATTCGAGCCCTTCGAACCGAGCTGACATTTTTAGGACGGCGTTGCGATAAGCTGGCATTTTTGGATCCTTGGCATCAAAGTCTCCATTTATTTGGGATATTGCGAGGTTCGAGTCCCCGCGCACCTCTAGGCGTTGAATGCCCATGGATACTGCCATCCGGAGACCATGTAAAAGGGCCTCATATTCGGCTGCATTGTTGGAGGCTGTGTACACTATCTGGAGTACGTATTGAACTGTGTCTCCTGTGGGGGACGTCAAAATGACGCTAGCCCCTAGACCGGCCAACATTTTGGAGCCGTCGAAGTGCATGACCCAGTTTGAATATGTGTCGTACTCTTTAGGGAGTTCGGCCTCCGTCCATTCTGCGACGAAGTCGGCCAAAACTTGCGACTTGGTAGCTTGCCGTGGCTTGTAAGTTATGTCAAACGGGAGGAGCTCAATGGCCCATTTTGCAATCCGGCCCGTCGCGTCGCGGTTGTTTATAATATCGTTAAGTCGCACTTCCGAGGCTACTGTTATTGAACACTCTTGAAAGTAGTGTCGCAGCTTCCGGCATGCCATAAATACCGTGTACGCAATCTTTTGATAATGCGGGTACCGTGACTTGCACGGAGTAAGGACAGTGGACACATAGTAGACCGGCTTTTGAAGGGGGAATTTGTGTCCGTCCTTTTCTCGTTCGACGACGAGCACTGCGCTTACGACCTGATGGGTTGCTGCAATGTATAATAGCATTGGTTCGCCAATGTTTGGCACGGCCAGGACTGAGTTTGTTGCCAAGATGGCTTTTATTTCGTCGAGTCCGGCCGTGGCTGCATCCATCCACTCGAAGTGTTCGGTGCGTCGAAGGAGGCGGTAAAGGGGTAGGGCCTTTTCTCCCAAGCGGGAGATAAAGCGGCTTAGAGCCACCACGTATCCGGTTAATTTTTGTATTTGTTTGAGGTTCTTCGGGATATCCAATTGTGACAGAGCTCGAATCTTGGCTGGATTTGCTTCAATTCCTCTACCGGATACAATGAAGCCCAAGAGCTTTCCGGCTGGAACACCGAAAACGCATTTTTCCAGGTTGAGCTTGATGTCGTATGTTCGGAGGTTATCGAATGTTAGCCTCAAGTCATCTACTAGAGATTCGACATGTCTTGTTTTAACAACCACATCATCTATGTATGCCTCCACTGTTTTGCCGATCTGGTTTGCCAGACATGTCTGAATCATGCGTTGATATGTTGCGCCGGCGTTTTTGAGCCCGAAGGGCATTGTGTTGAAGCAGAATGGGCCGTATGGTGTGATAAATGCCGTTGCGGCTTGGTCTGACTCTGCCATCTTTATTTGATGGTAGCTGGAGTATGCGTCGAGGAAACACAACGAATCGTGTCCTGCGGTAGCGTTGATAATTTGATCGATGCGAGGGAGAGGGAAGGGATCCTTTGGGCAAGCCTTGTTAAGGTATTTAAAATCAACGCACAGGCGCCAGGCTTTGTCCTTCTTTGGTACCATCACCAGGTTTGCTAGTCAGTCCGGGTATTTTATATCTTTGATGAATCCGGCCTCCAATAGCTTGGCTAGTTCCTCTCCCATGGCCTGTCTCTTAGGTTTGGAAAAACGCCGAAGAGCCTGTTTGACTGGCTTGAATCCTTTTAGGATATTTAAGTTGTGTTCGGCCAGCCTGCGTGGGATTCCTGGCATGTCTGAAGGGTGCCAGGCGAAAATGTCCCAATTCTCTCGTAGGAACTCTCGCAGTGCGGCGTCTACATCAGGGTTTAACCGTGCCCGGTTGGAAGCTGTTTTATTGGGGTCCGTTGGATGGACCTGGAATTTGACTATTTCGCCTGCCGGTTTAAAGGAGGTGGACTTGGATCTTTTGTCGAGTACCACATCGTCCCTATTCACCGTGGAGCGTAGCGCAGTCAGTTCCTCAGCCGCTAGGGCTTAGGATAGCACCTCGAGGGCCAGTGCGGCTGTCTTGTTTTTGGCGCGGAGTGCTATGTCCGGATCACTAGCGAGAGTGATGATTCCGTTAGGCCCGGGCATCTTGAGCTTCATGTACCCGTAATGGGGTATTACTTGGAAGATTGTAAACGCTTCCCGCCCTAGCAGAGCGTGATATCCGCTACTGAATGGGGCCACTTGGAACGTGACCTCTTCGGACCTGTAATTATCCGGCGTGCCGAACACCACATCTAGTATGATTTTTCCTATACAGTGCGCTTCCCAACTAGGGATTATTCGTCTAAAGGTTGTGCTGCTTTGCTCAATGCGGTTCTAGTCTATTTCCATTTTTTGAAGGGTTTCCTCATAAATGAGGTTCAATCCGCTGCCGCCATCCATGAGTACCTTGGTAAGACGAAAGTCGTCCACTATTGGACTGAGGACCAATGCGACTGGTGCTCGGGCTATTCGGAATTTAGGTTCATCACTGGCGTTAAAAGTAATAGCCGTGTCACTCCATGGGTTTATTGTTGCTACTTGGTAGACTTCGGCAAGGCTGCGGAGTGTTCTTTTTCGCATATTATTTGATGCGAAAGTCTCGAAGACTGTTAATACCGTACTGGTGTCTCTGGGGTGGCTTTCTGTGGCTTCTGGAATTAGAAGATCTTTGCCAATTTTTGCCACCTGCCGGAGTATCCAACATGCTCTAAGGCTGTGAGTTGGTGTGGCGCCCTCTGCACTGTGAATTTTACAGGGTCCATTAAGCCATCCTTCCAGTACTGTTCCATGCCCTGTAGAGGGCTTTTGCTTTTTGGTATTGAACCCGGGTGTCTGGCGATGATGCACCCTTTTATTTCGGACTGGGTTTGTATTCAGGGCCGGATTGTCCCAAAATTTTATTTCGGTTTTCCAGGCGCTTTCCATCGCACAGTACTTTCGTACTATGGACGCCAAGTCAGCGAAGCGTGTAATATCATGGCGACTTATGGCATTGAGGATTCCCTTGTCCGTGCAATTATTGCAGAAGAACGAAATTGTGTCTTCCTCGCAGCAGTCCTTTATCCTGTTCATAACCAGGAGGAATCTGGCCCAGTAATGATGTACTGTTTCTTCAGGCTCTTGCCTAATTTGGGATAGATCGCTTATGTACGGGTGGGTGGGTGGAATCAAATCCGAAACCTCACCCAATCTGAGACCAAGGGGCCAAGGAGTTTCCGAACTCGGAAGTTTGGATTCTTGGATGCTGTCAATGAATCTAGCCCGTCGCCTGACTTTAAGTTCAGGTCTTGAGTGATGTCCTCCCCTCCGCAGGTATCCGGCTTGGAGGGATTGGGAATACGGACATAGCTAGTCCTTAAGATAGATGAAGGGTCACCGCACTGTCCCTCTACCACGACAACGTGATGGGTGACCTGGGGAGACTTAATCTCTCTCAGATCGGGTTTAGGCCCAATCTGGTCGTAATCCGTAGCGACTCCCAGGGCAGCGATGCGATCCAAGAGCTCGTTTACGGAAGAGAGCTCCATTGGATCTAGCTGCTCGGCGAATTCCGAGATGACGTGAAGATTGCTTTCGATGACCCGAGAGGTCATCGTCGGCGCAGCAGCCGAACAGGCGGTCATAAGGAAACCACCTAGCCGAAGAGTTTGGCCGACAGCCAAAGCTCCCTTAGCAACAGTGCCGTCTTTAAAGACGGGAGGAGGCATCCTTCCTGATGGCGACGGCATAGAGGAACTCTCAATGAAAGCACCAATGTCGGTGTCAAAACTGGCGGATCTCGGGTAGGGGGTCCCGAACTGTGTGTCTAGGCGGATGGTAACAGGAGACAAGGGACACGATGTTTTTACCCAGGTTCGGGCCCTCTCGATGGAGGTAAAACCCTACTCCTGCTTGATTAATATTGATGATATGCGTAGTACAAGAGTAGATCTACCACGAGATCAAGGAGGCTAAACCCTAGAAGCTAGCCTATGGTATGATTGTCGTTCCTACGGACTAAAACCCTCCGGTTTATATAGACACCGAAGAGGGCTAGGGTTACACAGAGTCGGTTACAATGGTAGGAGATCTACATATCCGTACCGCCAAGCTTGCCTTCCACGCCAAGGAAAGTCCCTTCCAGACACGGGACGAAGTCTTCAATCTTGTATCTTCATAGTCCAGGAGTCTGGCCGAAGGTATAGTCCGGCTATTCGGACACCCCCTAATCCAGGACTCCCTCAACCACCTCAGAAGCAGTCCTGCATAAAGCTCGGGCACTAGTGGCTGGCTCCATAGAGGGCATTTCCGGCATTAAGCTCGGCTAAACTCCTTCAACTTTTTTGAACCAAGGTGATTTATGACACCTCGGATATAGTCCGGCGTTGGAGCTCGGATATAGTCCGGCGTTAGAACTTGGACATAGTCCGGCGTTGGAGCTCGGAAGCGGTTCGGCGTTGGTACTCATCTGAAAAAGATACCTCGAATGCAGTCCGGTGTTGGAGCTCGGACGCAAGAGGGCGCTGCCGCCCGGGAACAACTTCAAACCCGATGCGTGGCATAAAAATAAACAAGGCATTGATAAAGGCCGAAAACTTAAAGGGGATCCTCGGATACCCGACGTATAAACTCCGGATGCACGTTGGTGATCCTCAAGATCGAAGAAGATTTGTTGAACTAGTTTTCAAGACCGACGACCGAAGATGAAGAACAGTTCAGAAGAATCGAGGAGCATCCCCAACTTGAAGACCGGTTCAGGGGGCTACTGACAGTGTCCTGGACTAGGGGGTACTCACCATGTCGTCTCCCGGTCAGTTATATTGGGCCGAGGACCCCCATGGTCGTATACTCATGGGCCAGTTCGGACAGCTACTGCATACAAGGAAGATTCCACAAGACTTGGTGGTCAAGACAAGGACTCCTCCCCCACCGGCGTATTCGGCTAGGACTCTTGTTATCCTAGGCCTCTGGTGCATTATATAAACCAAGGCCAGGCTAGTCAATAGATATACAAACGATCATACCATAGGCTAGCTTCTAGGGTTTAGCCTCTATGATCTCGTGGTAGATCAAATCTTGTAATACTCATATCATTAATATCAATCAAGCAGGACGTAGGGTATTACCTCCATCAAGAGGGCCCGAACCTGGGTAAACATCGTGTCCACTGCCTCCTATTACCATCCGCCTTAGACGCACAGTTCGGGACCCCCTACCCGAGATCTGCTGGTTTTGACACCGACAAATACCTTTTTCTTTCATAGATTTCATTGCCTCTTGCATATCTTTTGGACTAAGAAATAGGATACCCCTCTTCTTCAGAGTTGGTTTAGGAATAGGCTCAGGAGTTGGTTCAGGAAGTGTCCAATTATTTTCATTTGTCAACATATTATTCAATAGAATTTCAGCTTCATCCGGTGTTCTTTCCTTGAAAACTGAACCAGGACAACTATCCAGGTAATCTCTGGAGGCATCGGTTAGTCCATTATAAAAGATATCGAGTATTTCATTTTTCTTAAGAGAATGATCAGGCAAAGCATTAAGTAACTTGAGAAGCCTCCCCCAAGCTTGTGGGAGACTCTCTTCTTCAATTTGCACAAAATTATATATATCCCTTAAAGCAGCTTGTTTCTTATGAGCAGGGAAATATTTAGCAGAGAAGTAATATCCTGGGGACTACGCACACAACCAGGATCAAGAGAATTAAACCATATCTTAGCATCACCTTTTAATGAGAACGGAAATATTTTAAGGATATAAAAGTAGCGAGTTCTCTCATCATTAGTGAACAGGGTGGCTATATCATTTAATTTAGTAAGACGTGCCACAACACTTTCAGATTCATAGCCATGAAAAGGATCATATTCAAGCAAAGTAATTATATCAGGATCAACAGAGAATTCATAATCCTTATCAGCAACAAAAAATAGGTGAAGTAGAAAAAACAGGGTCAGGTTTCATCCTAGCATTTACAGATTGCTTATTCCATTTAGCTAATAACCTCTTAAGTTCATAACTATCTTTGCAAGCTAAAATAGCTAAAGAAGCTTCTTTATCAAAAACATAACCCTTAGGAATAACGGGCAAGTGTTCATCATCACTTTCATCAATATTATCAGATTCAATATTTTCATTCTCTCTAACCCTAGCAAGTTGTTCATCAAGAAATTCACCAAGTGGCACAGTAGTATCAAGCATAGAAGTAGTTTCATCATAAGTATCATGCATAGCAGAAGTGGCATCATCAATAACATGTGACATATCAGAACGAATAGCAGAAGCAGGTTTAGGTGTCGCAAGCTTACTCAAAACAGAAGGTGAATCAAGTGCAGAGCTAGATGGTAGTTCCTTACCTCCCCTCATAGTTGAGGGATAAATCTTGGTTTTTGGATCTCTCAAGTTCTTCATAATGATAAGCGGATATAAATCCCAAGTGACTCAAAGAATAGAGCTATGTTCTCCGGCAACGGCGCCAGAAAATAGTCTTGATAACCCACAAGTATAGGGGATCGCAACAGTTTTCGAGGGTAGAGTATTCAACCCAAATTTATTGATTCGACACAAGGGGAGCTAAAGAATATTATCAAGTATTAGCAGCTGAGTTGTCAATTTAACCACACCTGGAAACTTAATATCTGCAGAAAAGTGTTTAGTAGCAAAGTAATATGATAGTAGTGGTAACAGTAGCAAAAGGTAACGGTAGCAAAAGTAATGTTTTTGGTATTTTGTAGTGATGATAGCAATAGCAACGGAAAAGCAAATAAGCGAAGAACAATATATGGAAAGCTTGAAGGCAATGGATCGATGATAGAGAATTATGCCAGATGCGGCTCATCATGTAACAGTCATAACCTAGGGTGACACAGAACTAGCTCCAATTCATCAATGTAATGTAGGCATGTATTCCGAATATAGTCATACATGCTTATGGAAAAGAACTTGCATGACATCTTTTGTACTGCCCTCCCATGGCAGCGGGGTCCTAGCGAAAACTAAGGGATATTAAGGCCTCCTTTTAATAGAGTACCGGACCAAAGCATTAACACATAATGAATACATGAACTCCTCAAACTACGGTCGTCACCGGTAAGTATCCCGATTATTGTCACTTCGGGGTTAACGGATCGTAACACATAATAGGTGACTATAGACTTGCAAGATAGGATCAAGAACTCTCATATATTGATGAAAACATAATAGGTTCAGATCTGAAATCATGGCACTCGGGCCCTAGTGACAAGCATTAAGCATAGCAAAGTCATAGCAACATCAATCTCAGAACATAGTGGATACTAGGGATCAAACCCTAACAAAACTAACTTGATTACATGATAAATTTCATCCAACCCATCACCGTCCAGCAAGCCTATGATGGAATTACTCACGCACGGCGGTGAGCATCATGAAATTGGTGATGGAGGATGGTTGATGATGACGATGGCGACGGATTCCCCTCTCCGGAGCCCCGAACGAACTCCAGATCAACCCTCCCGAGAGGTTTTAGGGCTTGGCGGCGGCTCCGTATCATAAAACGCGATGAATCCTTCTCTCTGATTTTTTTCTCCCTGAAAGCAAATATATAGAGTTGGAGTTGAGGTCGGAGGAGCTCCAGGGGGCCCACGAGGTAGGGGGCGCGCCCTAGGGGGGCGGGCGCGCCCCCACCCTCATGGACAGGTGGTGGGCCCCCTGGTCTTCATCTTTTGCAAGGATTTTTTATTATTCCCGAATAGATATTCCGTGAAGTTTCAGGTCATTCCGAGAACTTTTGTTTCTGCACATAAATAACACCATAGCAATTCTGCTGAAAACAACGTCAGTCCGGGTTAGTTCCACTCAAATCATGCAAGTTAGAGTCCAAAACAAGGGCAAAAGTGTCTGGAAAAGTAGATATGACGGAGACGTATTAGTCACTAGGATCGAGCACCGCAAGATTGAACCCAAAGCTAAGCACTTCTCCCATTGTAAGATAGATCAATCTAGTAGGCCAAACTAAACCGATAATTTGAAGAGACTTGCAAAGATATCAAATCATGCATATAAGAATTCAGAGAAGAATCAAATATTATTCATAGATAAACTTGATCATAAACCCACAATTCATCGCATCTCGGTAAACACACCGCAAAAAGTATTACATCGAATAGATCTCCAAGAACATCGAGGAGAACTTTGTATTGAGAACCAAAGAGAGAGAAGAAGCCATCTAGCTAATAACTATGGACCCGAAGGTCTGTGGTAAACTACTCACACATCATCGGAGAGGCTATGGTGTTGATGTAGAAGCCATCCGTGATCGAATCCCCCTCCAGAAGATCGCCCAAAAAGGACCCCAGATGGGATCTCACGGGTACAGAAGGTTGCGGTGGTGGAAAAGTGGTTTCATGGCTCCCCTGGATGTTTTCAGGGTATAAGAGTATATATAGGCGAAAGAAGTAGGTTGGTGGAGCTACAAGGGGCCCACGAAGGTGGGGGCGCGCTGCCCTACCTCGTGGCCACCACGTTGCTTCCTTGACCTCCACTCCAACTCTCCTGGATTGTGTTTGTTCCAAAAAAGTTCCACGCGAAGGTTTCATTCCGTTTGGATTCCGTTTGATATTCCTTTTCTGCGAAACACTGAAATACGCAAAAAACAGCAATTTGCACTGGGCCTTCGGTTAATATGTTAGTCCCAAAAATAATATAAAAGTGCATAATAAAGCCCATTAACCATCCAAAACAGATAATATAATAGCATGAAACAATCAAAAATTATAGATACATTGGAGACGTATCAACCGGCGGCGGCACCGGCTAGAGGCAGAGGAACCCTAGTCCTTTTTTGGAAGTTGATTTGGCTTAGTTTATGTAACACTGTCTGGATTGAATTAAGCTTACGTATATTTAATATAGGAGGAAACAAAAGAAAAAAGTTATATGCCCGACAGCACCGCCGCCGGGTACAAGTCATATCCAATCCGGTGACGGCAATACAGTCATCGAAGCATTGCAAATATAAACAATAGCACGATATTCAAGCGACACGGGACCCTACTTCATAACCTATAACTTAATACTCCTTGACATGATGTATGAACCTGTCACAATTATACAATTTAGCCAAAGGAGGTATTTGCATCACAACATGAGTATGACCTTGTAAATACTCACTCGCACAAGTAGAAGTCAGAGTAATCACTAGAAATCACCAGTATAATATAGCAATATTATATCAGAAGCACTACATTGATACAAAAATGTTCAGTACATAGAAACTGGTCCAAGCAACAACAAAACATAGTGGAATCGGGTGTGCCAAAAGCAAGGCAACAACATCAGGCCAAAAGCAAGCCAAGACGATCCATCACAACTAAACAAAAATAATAATTGGGCCGCAACATGGTTCGAGCCACGGTCAAAACGAGCGGAATCACAAGTAAGAATAAACGGCAGAAGTATGTGCCCATGGGTAACTACCCTGAAGGGACTCTGGTGGTGCGAGAGCGGCCTGTCCGGCGTCGCTGCTGCTTGCTGATAACCCACAAGTATAGGGGATCGCAACAGTTTTCGAGGGTAGAGTATTCAACCCAAATTTATTGATTCGACACAAAGGGAGCCAAAGAATATTCTCAAGTATTAGAAGCTGAGTTGTCAATTCAACCACACCTGGAAACTTAATATCTGCAGCAAAGTATTTAGTAGCAAAGTAATATGATAGTAGTGGTAACGGTAGCAAAAGGCAATGGTAACAAAAGTAATATTTTTGGTGTTTTGTAGTGATGATAACAATAGCAACGGAAAAGTAAATAAGCGAAGAACAACATATGAGGAAATGGATCGGTGATAGAGAATTATGCCGGATGCGGTTCATCATGCAACAGTCATAACCTAGGGTGACACAGAACTAGCGCCAGTTCATCAATGTAATGTAGGCATGTATTCCGAATATAGTCATATGTGCTTATGGAAAAGAACTTGCATGACATCTTTTGTCCTACCCTCCCGTGGCACTGGGGTCCTATTGGAAACTAAGGGATATTAAGGCCTCCTATTAATAGAGTACCGGACCAAAGCATTAACACATAGTGAATACATGAACTCCTCAAACTACGGTCATCATCGGGAGTGGTCCCGATTATTGTCACTTCGGGGTTGCCGGATCATAACACATAGTAGGTGACTATAGACTTGCAAGATAGGATCAAGAACTCTCACATATTGATGAAAACATAATAGGTTCATATCTAAAATCATGGCACTTGGGCCCAAGTGACAAGCATTAAGCATAGCAAAGTCATAGCAACATCAATCTTAGAACATAGTGGATACTAGGGATCAAACCCTAACAAAAATAACTCGATTACATGATAAATCTCATCCAACCCATCACCGTCCAGCAATCCTACGATGGAATTACTCACGCACGGTGGTGAGCATCATGAAATTGGTGATGGAGGATGGTTGATGATGACGATGGCGACGGATTCCCCTCTTTGGAGCCCCGAACGGACTCCAGATCAGCCCTCCTGGGAGAGTTTAGGGCTTGGCGGCGGCTCCGTATCGTAAAACACGATGAATCCTTCTCCTTGGTTTTTTTCTCCCCGAAAGTGAATATATGAAGTTAGGGTTGAGGTCGGTGGAGCGTCAGGGGGCCCATGAGGCAGGTGGAGACTCCCCTGACGTGGATCTTCCTTCTAGTATTTTTTATATATTCCAAAATAATTCTCCGTTGATTTTCAGGTCATTTCGAGAACTTTTATTTCTGCACAAAAATAACACCATGGCAATTCTCCTGAAAACAGCGTCAGTCCGGGTTAGTTCCATTCAAATCATGCAAGTTAGAGTCCAAAACAAGGGCAAAAGTTTTTGGAAAAGTAGATACGACGGAGACGTATCAACTCCCCAAGCTTAAACCTTTGCTTGTCCTCAAGCAATTCAGTTGATAAACTGAAAGTGATAAAGAAAAACTTTTACAAACTTTGTTTGTTGTTGTTGTTGTAAATATGTAAAGCCATCATTCAAGTTTTCAGCAAAGATTATGAACTAACCATATTCACAATAACATTTAGGTCTCATGTTTACTCATATCAATGACATAATCAACTAGCAAGCAATAATAATAAATCCTGGATGACAACACTTTCTCAAAACAATCATGATATGATATAACAAGATGGTATCTCGCTAGCCCTTGATACGTCTCCAACGTATCTATAATTTTTTGATTGTTCCATGCTATTATATTATCAACCTTGGATGTTTTATATGCATTTATATGCTATTTTATATGATTTTTGGGACTAATCTATTAACCCAGAGCCCAGTGTCAGTTTCCGTTTTTTCCTTGTTTTAGAGTATCGCACAAAAGGAAAATCAAACGGAGTCCAATTGACCTGAAACTTCACGGAACTTATTTTTGGACCAGAAGAAGCCCACGGAGTATCGGAGTTGCACCAGGAGAGTCCCGTGCTGCCCACGAGGGTGGGGGGCGCGCCCACCCCCCCTGGGTGCGCCCCCTGCCTCGTGGACAACCCGGAGGTCCACCGACGTACCTCTTCCTCCCATATATACCGATATACCCTAAAAACTTCGAGGGGCACAATAGATCGTGAGTTCCATCGCCAGAAGCCTCCGTAGCCACTGAAAACCAATCTAGACCTGTTCCGGCACCCTGCCGGAGGGGGAATCCTTCTCCGATGGCCATCTTCATCATCCTGGTGCTCTCTATGACGAGGAGGGAGTAGCTCTCCCTCGGGGCTAAGGGTATGTACCAGTAGCTATGTGTTTGATCTCTCTCTCTCTCTATCTCTCTCTCTCTCTCTCGTGTTCTTGAGGTGGCACGATCTTCATGTATCGCGAGCTTCGCTATTATAGGTGGATCTTATGATGTTTCTCCCCCTCTACTCTCTTTTAATGGATTGAGTTTTCCCTTTGAAGTTATCTTATCGGATTGAGTCTTTAAGGATTTGAGAACACTTGATGTATGTCTTGCGTGGGATATCTGTGGTGACAATGGGGTATTCTATTGATCCACTTGATGTATGTTTTGGTGATCAACTTGCGGGTTCCGTGACCTTGGGAATCTATCCATAGGGGTTGGCACACGTTTTCGTCTTGACTCTCCGGTTGAATCTTTGGGGCACTATTTGAAGTTCTTTTTGTTGGTTGAATAGATGAATCTGAGATTGTGTGATGCATATCGTATAATCATACCCACGGATACTTGAGGTGACATTGGAGTATCTAGGTGACATTAGGGTTTTGGTTGATTTGTGTCTTAAGGTGTTATTCTAGTACGAACTCTAGGGCTGTTTGTGACACTTATAGGAATATCCCAACGGATTGATTGGAAAGAATAACTTTGAGGTGGTTTTGTACCCTACCATAATCTCTTCGTTTGTTCTCCGCTATTAGTGACTTTTGAGTGACTCTTTGTTGCATGTTGAGGGATAGTTATGTGATCCAATTATGTTATTATTGTTGAGAGAACTTGCACTAGTGAAAGTATGAACCCTAGGCCTTGTTTCAACGCATTGCAATACCGTTTGTGCTCACTTTTATCATTAGTTACCTTGCTATTTTTATATTTTCAGATTACAAAAACCTATATCTACTATCCATATTGCACTTGTATCACCATCTCTTCGCCGAACTAGTGCACCTATACAATTTACCATTGTATTGGGTGTGTTGGGGACACAAGAGACTCTTTGTTATTTGGTTGCAGGGTTGCTTGAGAGAGACCATCTTCATCCTACACCTCCCACGGATTGATAAACCTTAGGTCATCCACTTGAGGGAAATTTTCTACTGTCCTACAAACCTCTGCACTTGGAGGCCCAACAACGTCTACAAGAAGAAGGTTGTGTAGTATACATCAAGCTCTTTTCTGGCGCCGTTGCCGAGGAGGTTAGTGCTTGAAGGTATATCTTTAGATCATGCAATCGAATCTTTTTGTTTCTTGTTTTAGCACTAGTTTAGCTTATAAAAGAAAACTATAAAAAATTATGGAATTGAGTTTGCCTCATACGCTTCAACTTTTTAATATCTTTCGTGAGTATGATGGAAAGGAAAATTGTGCCAAAGTGTTAGAAGAAGAATGCATTAAAATGTTTGGCACTAAATATTTGAATGATGAGCATGATTGCAATGTTGTTAGTATGAATTCCTTGAATATCCATGATGCTAATGATATGCAAAGCCACAAGCTTGGGGAAGCTATGTTTGATGAAGATGATATTTTTTGTCCCCCAAGTTTTGATGAGCAAATTTATTATGATGAAAGCATGCCTCCTATTTATGATGATTATATTGATGAAAGTGGATTTGGAGAGGTCATGACTTTATTTTGTGATGAATCCACTATTTCGGAAGAGGTTCCAATTGATTATGAGAACAAAGTTGCTATCTATGATGATTATTGTGATGACTTGTATGCTATAAAGAATAATGATATCCATGAAACTTGTCATCATGATTTTAGTTTTCAATTGGATTATGCCTCACATGATAATTATTTTGTTGAGTTTGCTCCCACTATTATTCATGAGAAGAATTTTGCTTGTGTGGAGAGTAATAAAATTTCTATGCTTGTAGATCATGAAAAGAATGCTTTATGTGACGGTTATATTGTTGAATTCAGTCATGATGCTACTGAAAATTATTATGCAGGAGGAATATATGCTTGTAGGAATTGCAATAATATCAAGTTTCCTCTCTATGTGCTTAAAATCTTGAAGTTATGCTTGTTTTGCTTTCCTATGCAAGTTGATTCTTGTTCCCACAAGTTGTTTGCTCACAAAATCGCTATGCATAGGAAGTGGGTTAGACTTAAATGTGCTAGTCATATTCTTCATGATGCTCTCTTTATGTTACAATTCTTATCTTTTATGTGAGCATCGTTGAAATCATCATGCTTAGCTAGGGGCATTAAACGATAGCGCTTGTTGGGAGGCAACCCAATTTTACTTTTATTCCTTGCTTTTTGCTCCTGTTTAGTAATAAATAATTTATATAGAATCTGTTATGATTGAGTTTTTATGCTTTTAATTAGTGTTTTTGCCAAGTAGAACCTTTGGGAAGACTTGGGGAAAGTCTTGTTAATCATGCTGTAAAAAACAGAAACTTTAGCGCTCATGGGAATTGCTGCCATTTTTATTTGGATAGTGATATTTAGTTAATTATTTTTGAATATGATTAATATATAAATTCCTCACGTCCAGAAATTTATATTAGAATTTTTGGAGTTCCATAAGTTTGCGTTAGCTACAGATTACTACAGACTGTTCTGTTTTTAACAGATTCTGTTTTTTGTGTGTTGTTGGCTTATTTTGATGAATCTATGGCTAGTAAAATAGTTTATAAACCATAGATAAGTTGGAATACAGTAGGTTTAACACAAATATAAATCAAGAATGAGTTCATTAGAGTACCTTGAAGTGGTTTTTTGCTTTCTTTTGCTAACGGAGCTTATGAGTTTTCTGTTAAGTTTTGTGTTGTGAAGTTTTCAAGTTTTGGGTAAAGATTCGATGGACTATGGAATAAGGAGTAGCAAGAGACTAAGATTGGGGATGCCCAAGGCACCCGAAGGTAATATTCAAGGACAAGCAAGAGCCTAAGCTTGGGGATGCCCCAGAAGGCATCCCCTCTTTCGTCTACTTCCATCGGTAACTTTACTTGGAGCTATATTTTTATTTACCACATGATATGTGTTTTACTTGGAGTGTCATTTTATTTTCTTTTGTTTTGCTTGCTGTTTGAATAAAATACCAAGATATGAAATTCTTAAATGTTAGAGAGTATTTAGAGTAGTTTGTTGTTTGAATCACATAGTTGCATAATTATTTGACTACTCATTGATCTTCACTTATATCCATCGGAGTAGTTTGTTGTTGCTCAAGTGCTTCACTTATATCCTTTTAGAACATAGTGGTGGTTTTATTTTATAGAAATATATGAACTCTCATGCTTCACTTATATTATTTTGAGATTATTTAGAATAGCATGGTAGTTTGCTTTGGTTATGAAACCAGTCCTAATATGATGGGCATCCAAGAGGGATATAATAAAAACTTTCATATAAAGTGCTTTGAATACTAAGAGAAGTTTTATACTTGATGATTGTTTTGAGATATGAAGATGGTGATATTAGAGTCATGCTAGTTGGGTAGTTTTGAATTTGAGAAATAGTTGTGTTGAAGTTTGTGATTCCCGTAGCATGCACGTATGGTGAACCATTATGTGACGAAGTCGGAGCATGATTTATTTATTGATTGTCTTCCTTATGAGTGGCGGTCGGGGACGAGCGATGGTCTTTTCCTACCAATCTATCCTGCTAGGAGCATGCGCATAGTACTTTGTTTAGATAACTAATAGATTTTTGCAATAAGTATGTGAGTTCTTTATGACTAATGTTGAGTCCATGGATTATACGCACTCTCGCCCTTCCACCATTGCTAGCCTCTCTAATACCGCACACCTTTCGCCGGTATCATAAATCCATCATATACCTTCCTCAAAACAGCCACCATACCTACCTATCATGGCATTTCCATAGCCATTCCGAGATATATTGCCATGCAACTTTCCACCGTTCCGTTTACTATGACACGCTCCATCATTGTCATATTGCTTTGCATGATCATGTAGTTGACATTTTAGTTGTGGAAAAGCCACCGTTCATAATTATTTCATACATGTCACTCATGAGTCATTGCACATCCCGGTACACCGCCGGAGGCATTCATATAGTCATACTTTGTTCTAGTATCGAGTTGTAATCATTGAGTTGTAAATAAATAGAAGTGTGATGATCATCATTAATAGAGCATTGTCCCCCCCCCCCCAAAAAAAGAGAGGCCAAAAAAAGAGAAAGGCCAAATAAAAAAATAAAGGCCAAATAAAAAAAGGGCCAAATAAAAAAATAAAAGGGACAATGCTACTATCCTTTTTTCCACACTTGTGCTTTAAAGTAGCACCATGATCTTTATAATAGAGAGTCTCTTGTTTTGTCACTTTCATATACTAGTGGGAATTTTTCATTATAGAACTTGGCTTGTATATTCCAACAATGGGCCTCCTCAAGTGCCCTAGGTCTTCATGAGCAAGCAAGTTGGATGCCCACCCACTTAGTTTCTTTTGTCGAGCTTTCATACATTTATAGCTCTAGTGCATTTGTTGCATGGCAATCCCTACTCACTCACATTGATATCTATTAATGGGCATCTTCATAGCCCATTGATACGCCTATTTGATGTGAGACTATCTTATCCCTTTTTGTCTTCTCCACAACCACCATTGTATTCCACCTGTAGTCCTATTTCCATGGCTCACGCTCATGTATTGCGTGAAGATTGAAAAAGTTTGACAACATCAAAAGTATGAAACAATTGCTTGGCTTGTCATCGGGGTTTTGCATGATTTAAATACGTCGTGTGGTGAAGGTGGAGCATAGCCAGACTATATGATTTTGTAGGGATAGCTTTCTTTGGCCATGTTATTTTGAGAAGACATAATTGCTTAGTTAGTATGCTTGAAGTATTATTATTTTTATGTCAATATTGAACTTTTGTCTTGAATCTTATGGATCTGAATATTCTTGCCACAATAAAGAGAATTACATGGATAAATATGTTAGGTAGCATTCCACATAAAAAATTCTGTTTTTATCATTTACTTACTCGAGGACGAGCAGGAATTAAGCTTGGGGATGTTGATACGTCTCCAACGTATCTATAATTTTTGATTATTCCATGCTATTATATTATCAACCTTGGATGTTTTATATGCATTTATATGCTATTTTATATGATTTTTGGGACTAACCTATTAACCTAGAGCCCAGTGCTAGTTTCTGTTTTTTTCCTTGTTTTAGAGTATCGTAGAAAAGGAAAATCAAACGGAGTCCAATTGACCTGAAACTTCACGGAACTTATTTTTGGACCAGAAGAAGCCTAGGGAGTATCGAAGTTGGACCAGGAGAGTCCCGGGCTGCCCACGAGGGTGGGGCACGCGCCCACCCCCTGGGCGCTCCCCCTGCCTCGTGGACAGCCCGTAGGTCCACCGACGTACTTCTTCCTCCCATATATACCCATATACCCTAAAAACTTCGGGGGGCACAATAGATCGGGAGTTCCGCCGCCAGAAGCCTCCGTAGCCACCGAAAACCAATCTAGACCCATTCTGGCACCCTGCCGGAGGGATAATCCTTCTCCGGTGGCCATCTTCATCATCCCGGTGCTCTCTATGACGAGGAGGGAGTAGTTCTCCCTCGGGGCTGAGGGTATGTACCAGTAGCTATGTGTTTGATCTCTCTCTCTCTCTCATGTTCTGGATTTGGCACAATCTTGATGTATCGCGAGCTTTGCTATTATAGTTGGATCTTATGTTTCTCCTCCCCCTCTACTCTCTTGTAATGGATTGAGTTTCCCCTTTGAAGTTATCTTATCGGATTGAGTCTTTAAAGATTTGAGAACACTTGATGTATGTCTTGCCATGCATATCTGTGGTGACAATGGGATATCACGTGATTCACTTGATGTATGTTTTGGTGACCAACTTGCGGGTTCCACCCATGAACTTATGCATAGGGGTTGGCACACGTTTTCGTCGTGATTCTCCAGTAGAAACTTTGGGGCACTCTTTGAGGTTCTATGTGTTGGTTGAATAGATGAATCTAAGATTGTGTGATGCATATCATATAATCATACCCACAGATACTTGAGGTGACATTGGAGTATCTAGGTGACATTCGGGTTTTGGTTGATTTGTGACTTAAGGTGTTATTCTAGTACGAACTCTAGGGCTGTTTGTGACACTTATAGGAATAGCCCAACGGATTGATTGGAAAGAATAACTTTGAGGTGGTTTCGTACCCTACCATAATCTCTTCGTTTGTTCTCCGCTATTAGTGACTTTGGAGTGACTCTTTGTTGCATGTTGAGGGATAGTTACGTGATCCAATTATGTTATTATTGTTGAGAGAACTTGCACTAGTGAAAGTATGAACCCTAGGCCTTGTTTCAATGCATTGCAATACCATTTGTGCTCACTTTTATCATTAGTTACCTTGCTGTTTTTATATTTTCAGATTACAAAAACCTATATCTACTATCCATATTGCACTTGTATCACCATATCGTCGCCGAACTAGTGCACCTATACAATTTACCATTGTATTGGGTGTGTTGGGGACACAAGAGACTCTTTGTTATTTGGTTGCAGGGTTGCTTGAGAGAGACCATCTTCATCCTACGCCTCCCACGGATTGATAAACCTTAGGCCATCCACTTGAGGGAAATTTGCTACTGTCCTACAAACCTCTACACTTGGAGGCCCAACAACGTCTACAAGAAGAAGGTTGTGTAGTAGACATCAGCCCTTTCTGAGACCGCAAAACATAAATGCAGAGCACCTTTAAAGATCAAGGACTGACTAGACATTGTAATTCATGGTAAAAGAGATCCAGTCAAGTCATACTCAATGTAAACTAACAGTAATGGATGCAAATGACAGCGGTGCTTTCCAACTGGTGCTTTTTAATAAGAGGATGATGACTCAACATAAAAGTAAATAGAGAGGCCCTTCGCAAAGGGAAGCAGGGATTTGTAGAGGTGCCAGAGCTCGGTTTTAAAATAGATATGAATAATATTTTAAGCAGTATACTTTCATTGTCAACATAACAACCAAGAGATGGCGATATCTTCCATGCTACACACATTATAGGCGGTTCCCAAACAGAATGGTAAATTTTATACTCCCCCTCCACCAACAAGCATCAATCCATGGCTTTCTCGAAACAACGAGTGCCTCCAACTAACAAGAGTCCCGGGGGAGTTTTCTTTGCAGTTATTTTGATTTGATTTGCATAAAGCTTGGGACTGGTCTCGGTGACCAGCCACTTTCTCGTGAGTGAGGAGCGGAGTCCACTCCTCTTGAGAATAACCCGCCTAACATGGAAGATACGGACAGCCCTAGTTGATACATGAGCTATTCGAGCATACAAAACATAATGTTTATTTGAAGGTTTAGAGTTTGGCACATACAAATTTACTTGGAACGGCAGGTAGATACCGTATATAGGTAGGTATGGTGGACTCATATGGAACAACTTTGGGGTTTATGGAATTGGATGCACAAGCAGTATTCCCGCTTAGTACAAGTGAAGGCTAGCAAAAGATTGGGAAGCGACCAGCTAGAGAGCAACAACAGTCATGAACATGCATTAAAATTAGTCAACACTGAATGCAAGCATGAGTAGGATATAATGCACCGTGAACATAAATATCGTGGAGGCTATGTTGATTTTGTTTCAACTACATGCGTGAACATGTGCCAAGTCAAGCCACTCGAATCGTTCAAAAGAGGATACCACCCTATCATACCACATCACAACCATTTTAATAGCATGTTGGCACGCAAGGTAAACCATTATAAGCTCCATAATTAAGCATGGTATAAGCAACTATAATCTCTAATTGTCATTACAAACATGTTTATTCATAATAGGCTGAATCAGGAACGATGAACTAATCATATTTACAAAAACAAGAGAGGTTGAGTTCATACCAGCTTTTCTCATCTCAATAAGTTCATCATATAATCATCATTATTGCCTTTCACTTGCACGACCGAATAGTGTGGATAATAATAATAGTGCATGTGCATTGGACTAAGCTGGAATCTGCAATCATTCAATTCAAGAGAGAAGACAAGGTAATATGGGCTCTTTGTTAGATCAACAATAATGCATATAAGAGCCACTTTAACATTTTAATTGTGGTCTTCTCCTATCGACCCCCAAAGAACAAGAAAAGAAATAAAACTATTTACACGGGCAAGCTCCTAACAAGCAAAAGAAGAACGAGAAATCTTTTTGGGTTTTCTTTTTAATTACTACTACAAGCATGGAAAGTAAACTAATTAAAAGCTACAACTAATTTTTTTCTTAAGGTTTATTAAATACACAAGAAGAAAGCATAAAAAGGAAAATAAACTAGCATGGATGATATAATGAAAAAGTATGAGCACCGACACCTAGCATGAGTGTGTGAACGTGAATGTAATGTCGGTGAGAGATACGTACTCCCCCAAGCTTAGGCTTTTGACCTAAGTTGGTCTATGTCCACGGCTGGCCTGACGGATATCCAAAGTAATAGTTGGGGGCGTACTGTGAAGAAGCCTCAGATTGCCACTGGTTGGCAATCACCTCTGGATCCCACTGGTAATCAGACTGTCGTGGAGGATCAAATTGTGGTTCCCACTCTATATCTGATGTAGGGTTCCGGTAGGCGTGAATGTCCTCCAACGGAACAAGGTACTTGCCTGCAGATAAATCAAACAAGGAAGGAGTAGGCAAGGTAATAGTCTCAGGATGATTTTCACCAAATATTAATTTGTACCTAAGCGTCTTTTCCCTATTCTTAACAATAAAATCATGTGTTACCATACTCTTATAATCTAGATAAATAGGAGGCAACAACTTCTCTTCCTTCTCATAATGCCTAATAGGTATGTTAAAGTGTGCAGCGAGGCGCGGGGCGAAGATGCCTCCAAGGACGGGGCTCTTAGTACGGTTAAGATTTAACCGCTTTGCAATAATAGTGCCCATACTGAATGTGTCATCACGAAATAATGCATGGCACAAAATAACAATATCAGGGGCACTCAGGTTTCCATAGTTTCCGCGCCCAATTAAGCATCTACAAGCAAATATAGCAAAGTAACGTCGAACAGGAAAGTGTATGCTAGTAATTCGTGCGTCAGAAACCTTCCTCGTTTCCCCTATAGTAATTGTATCAATAAACCCATCCACATCGTCACGATGTGGTTCCTCTACGCTGCCCTCGAAAGGGATCAAACAAACACAACAAAAATCATCAAGTGACATCTCCTTATGCTCATCATATAAATAAAATTTCACCGTAGGTGGTGAGCTCCTAGCATGGAAATGAAAGTTCTGCACAAAGATATTGGTGAGTAAGAGATATTGTTCGTGTTGGTCGTGGAGGAAGGCGGTGAGGTCTGCATTCTCAGCCAATTCATAGAAATCATCATAAATCCCGGCTGCTCTCAAGAAATCACCACAAGGCCATTCATATGGCCGAACCTCCGCGGTGCAAGGATGATTATATTTGGGCTTCTTATCCTCCTCACTTTGCTTATCCTTCGAGCTTCGGCTCGATGAGACCCTCAAAAATCTCTTCATCTTTTTCTGAAAATTTCTGAAATTTTTAGTAACTTCAAAATAAAAATGAACCAAACTCAACAAAATTGATAGCAACTACTCCTACAAGTGCCTAGAGGCAATATCATGCATTAAAACTACTTTTGACCACATAAATTTGACATGCAAGCTCAAGAACAGGGTCACCTAAGCAGCAAAATATGCAATGAATAAAGCACTAGAACAAAAACTAATTGGACCATTGGAGGATTCACATACCAAGGAACAATCCCCCAAAGCAGTTTTTTGAATGGAGCTTTGAGCAAGGAGATCGAAAATGGCAGCAAAATGAGATTGGACTCGGGTTTGAGCTGGTTGGTGATTTTTGTGGGAGGAAGGAGTGTGTGGTAGCTGGAATAAGTGGAGGGGAGTCACTATGGGCCCACGAGGCAGGGGGCACACCTAGGGGGGTAGGGCGCGCCCTCCACCCTCGTGGCCAGGTGCTAGCTCCCCCTATTGTGTTCTTAGTGCCAGATATTCTCAAATATTCCAGAAAAAATCATATTTACATTTCAGGGCATTTGGAGAACTTTTATTTTCAGGGTATTTTTTATTGCATGGATAATTCAGAAAACAGACAGAAATTACTAATTTTGCTTTATTTAATATAAATAACAGAAAGTAAAAAGAGGGTACAGAGAGTTGTGTTTTCTAAATTCATCCATCTCATGCTCATCAAAAGGAATCCACTAACAAGGTTGATCAGGTCTTGTTAACAAACTCATTCTGAATAACATGGAACCGGAGAATTTTCAAATAACACTAGGTTACCTCAACGGGGATATGCATGTCCCCAACAATAAGTATATCATATTTCTTCTTGACAGTAGGAAGAGGAAATTTAACACTAGGTTACCTCAACGGGGATATGCATGTCCCCAACAATAAGCATATCATATTTCTTCTTGACAGTAGGAAGAGGAAATTCAAAACCTCCAAAAATAATCGATGGAAATTTTCCAATAGAGTTTATACTATGAACTTGAGGTTGTTTCCTCGAAAAGTGTACCGTATGCTCATTGCCATTAACATGAAAAGTGACATTGCCTTTGGTGCAATCAATAGCAGCTCCTGAAGTATTCAAAAAGGGTCTTCCAATAATAATAGACATACTATCGTCCTTGGGAATATCAAGAATAACAAAGTCCGTTAAAATAGTAACGTTTGCAACCACAAAAGGCACATCCTCACAAATACCGACAGGTATAGCCGTTGATTTATCAGCCATTTGCAAAGATATTTCAGTAGGTGTCAACTTATTCAAATCAAGTCTACGATATAAAGAGAGAGTCATAACACTAACACCGGCTCCAAGATCACATAAAGCAGTTTTAACATAGTTTCTTTTAATGGAGCATGGTATAGTTGGTACTCTGGGATCTCCAAGTTTTTTTGGTATTCCACCCTTAAAAGTATAATTAGCAAGCATGGTGGAAATTTCAGCTTCCGGTATCTTTCTTTTATTAGTAACAATATCTTTCATGTACTTAGCATAAGGATTCATTTTAAGCATATCAGTCAAATGCATACGCAAAAAGATAGGTCTAATCATTTTAGCAAAGCACTCAAAATCCTCATCATCCTTTTTCTTGGATAGTTTAGGAGGAAAAGACATGTGTTTCTGAACCCATGTTTCTCTTTCTTTACCGTGCTTCCTAGCAACAAAGTCTCTCTTATCATAACGTTGATTCTTTGATTGTGGGTTATCAAGATCAACAGCAGGTTCAATCTCTACATCATTATCATTGCTAGGTTGAGCATCAACATGAGCATCATTATTAACATTTTCACTAGGTTCATGCTCATTAACAGATTGTGTCTCAGCATCAAAAATAGAAATATCATTGGGATTCTGAGGTGTGTCTACAACAGGTTCACTAGAGGCATGCAAAGTCCTATCATTTTTCTTTTTCTTCCTCTTAGAAGGACTAGGTGCATCAATATCATTTCTCTGAGAATCTTGCTCAATTCTCTTAGGGTGGCCCTTAGGATACAAAGGCTCCTGAGTCATTTTACCACCTCTAGTCATAACTCTAACAACATTATCATTTTTCTTACTATTCAATTCATTGAGCAAATCATTCTGAGCTTTAAGTACTTGTTCTACTTGAGTGGTAACCATAGAAGCATGTTTACTAATAAGTTTAAGTTCACCTTTAACATTAGCCATATAATCATCCAAGTGTTCAAGCATAAGCATTGCGTTTTAATTCCCTACCAAAATAAGCATTGAAGTTTTCTTGTTTAACCATAAAGTCATCAAACTCATCCAAGCATGGGCTAGCAAACTTAGTAAATGGGATTTCAGCTTTATCATATCTATAGAGAGAATTTACCTTTACTACCTGTGTTGGGTTATCAAGACCATGTACTTCTTCAAAAGGCGGTAAATTAAGACCATGTATTTCTTCAATAGGAGGTAAATTCTTAACATCTTCAGCTTTAATGCCTTTTTCTTTCGTAGATTTATTTGCCTCTTGCATATCTTCAGGACTGAGAAATAGAATACCCCTTTTCTTCGGAGTTGGCTTAGGAGTTGGTTCAGGAATTGGATCAGGAAGTGCCCAATTATTTTCATTAGTCAACATATTATTCAATAAAATTTCAGCTTCATCTGGTGTTCTTTCCCTGAAAACACAACCAACACAACTATCCAGGTGGTCTCTGGAAACATCGGTTAGTCCATTATAAAAGATATCAAGTATTTCATTTTTCTTAAGAGGATGATCAAGCAAAACATTAAGTAATTGGAGAAGTCTCCCCCAAGCTTGTGGGAGACTCTCTTCTTCAATTTGCACAAAATTATATATTTCCCTTAAAGCAGCTTGTTTCTTATGAGTGGGGAAATATTTAGCAGAGGAGTAATAAATCATATCTTGGGGACGACACACACAACCAGGATCAAGAGAATTAAACCATGTCTTAGCATCACCCTTTAATGAGAACAGAAATAATTTAAGGATATAATAATAGCGAGTTTTCTCATCATTAGTGAACAGGGTGGCTATATCGTTTAATTTAGTAAGATGTGCCACACAGTTTCAGATTCATAGCCATAGAAAGGATCAGATTCAACTAATATAATTATCTCAGGATTAACAGAGAAATCATAATCCTTATCAGTAACAAAGATAGGTGAAGTAGCATAAGCAGGATCATATTTCATTCTAGCATTCAGAGTTTTTTGTTTCAGCTTAGCTAATAATTTCTTAAGATCACTCCTATCATTGCAAGCAAGAAAATATCTAGCAGTTTCTTCATCCATAACATAACATTCCGGAACAATAGGCAATTCATATCTAGGGGGAGAATCTTCATCATCACTTTTATCAATATTATCAATTTCAACAATTTCATTCTCTCTAGCCCTAGCAAGTTGTTCATCGAGAAATTCACCAAGTGGCATAGTAGTATCAAGCATAGAAGTAATTTCATCATAAGTACTATGCATAGCAGAAGTGGCATCATCAATAACATGCGACATAACAGAATTAATAGCAGAAGTAGGTTTAGATGTCACAAGCTTACTCAAAACAGAAGGTGAATCAAGTGCAGAGCTAGATGGAAGTTCCTTACCTACCGTCGTAGTTGAGGGATAAATCTTCGTTCTTGGATCTTTCAAGTTCTTCATAATGATAAGCAGATATAAATCCCAAGTGACTCAAAGAATAGAGCTATGCTTCCCCGGCAACGGCGCCAGAAAATAGTCTTGATAACCCACAAGTATAGGGGATCGTAAAAGTTTTCGAGGGTAGAGTATTCAACCCAAATTTATTGATTCGACACAAGGGGAGCCAAAGAATATTCTCAAGTATTAGCAGCTGAGTTGTCAATTCAACCACACCTGGAAACTTAATATCTGCAGCAAAGTGTTTAGTAGCAAAGTAATATGATAGTAATGGTAACGGTAGCAAAAGATAATGGTCACAAAAGTAATATTTTTGGTGTTTTGTAGTGCTGATAACAATAGCAACGAAAAAGTAAATAAGCGACGAACGATATATGGAAAGCTCATAGGCAATGGATCGGTGATAGAGAATTATCCCGGATGCAGTTCATCATGCTACAGTCATAACCTAGGGTGACACAGAACTAGCTCCAGTTCATCAATGTAATGTAGGCATGTATTCCGAATATAGTCATACGTGCTTATGGAAAAGAACTTGCATGACATCGTTTGTCCTACCCTCCCGTAGCAGCGGGGTCCTATTGGAAACTAAGGGATATTAAGGCCTCCTTTTAATAGAGTACCGGACCAAAGCATTAGCACATAGTGAATACGTGAACTCCTCAAACTACAGTCATCACCAGGAGTGGTCCCGATTATTGTCACTTCGGGGTTGCCGGATCATAACACATAGTAGGTGACTATAGACTTGCAAGATAGGATCAAGAACTCTCATATATTGATGAAAACATAATAGGTTCAGATCTGAAATCATGGCACTTGGGCCCTAGTGACAAGCATTAAGCATAGCAAAGCCATAGCAACATCAATCTCAGAACATAGTGGATACTAGGGATCAAACCCTAACAAAACTAACTCGATTACATGATAAATCTCATCCAACCCATCACCGTCCAGCAAGCCTACGATGGAATTACTCAAGCACGGCGGTGAGCATCATGAAATTGGTGATGGAGGATGGTTGATGATGACGATGGCGACGGATTCCCCTCTCCGGAGCCCCGAACGAACTCCAGATCAGCCCTCCTGAGAGAGTTTAGGGCTTGGCGGCGGCTCCGTATCGTAAAACGCGATGAATCCTTCTCCTTGGTTTTTTCTCCCCTAAAGTGAATATATGGAGTCAGGGTTGAGGTCGATGGAGCGTCAGGGGGCCCACGAGGCAGGGGGCGCCCAGGGGGGTAGGGCGCGCCCCCCACCCTCATGGACAGGTGGAGGCCCCCTTGACATGGATCTTCCTTCTAGTATTTTTTATATATTTCAAAATAATTCTCCGTTGATTTTCAGGTCATTCTGAGAACTTTATTTCTGCACAAAAATAACACCATGGCAATTCTACCGAAAACAACGTCAGTCCGGGTTAGTTCCATTCAAATCATGTAAGTTAGAGTCCAAAACAAGGGCAAAAGTGTTTGGAAAAGTAGATACGACGGAGACGTATCACTTTTTTGGTCTGGAGAAGAAGGAAATGAAAAACATTAGGTCTGAGGGTAGCAAAACAAATTGTATAGCGGTAGAGACAGATGTGGCTTTCTACTGTGTATGCTACCATATTGATGTTGGGGAACGTAGCATGCAATTTCAAAAAAAAAATCATACGATCACACAAGATCTATCTAGGAGATGCATAGCAACGAGAGGAGGAGAGTGTGTCCACGTACCCTCATAGACCGAAAGCGGAAGTGTTAGGTTAACGCGGTTGATGTAGTCGAACGTCTTCACGATCCAACCGATCTAGTACCGAACGTACGGCACCTCCGAGTTCAGCACACGTTCAGTTCGATGATGTCTCTCGAACTCTTGATCCAACAGAGGGTCGAGGGAGAGTTTCGTCAACACGACGGCGTGGTGCTGGTGATGGTGATGTGATCCGCGCAGGACTTTGCCTAAGCACTACGACTTTTTTAAGCTATGACCGAAGGAGTAAACTGTGGAGGGGGGCACCGCACACAGCTAAAAGAACAATTGTTGTGCCTTGGGGTGCCCCCTTGCCCCCGTATATAAAGGAGGGGGGAGGAGGCGGCCGGCCCATGGGGGAAACCGAACAGGACTCCAAGTCCTATTTGGCCCCCCTTCCTTTCTTACAGAGGGGGAAAGAGGAAGGGAGAGGGAGGAGGAGAAGGAAAGGGGGGCGCGCCCCCTCCCCTAGTCCAATTCGGACTCCCCATGGGAGGAGGCGTGGCCACCCCTTGTGGGATGCCTCCTCTCTCCCCTATGGCCCATGTAGGCCCATTACTTCCCTGAGGGGTTCCGGTAACCCCTCGGTGCTCCAAAAAATACCCGAACCACTCCGAAATCATTCCGGTGTCCGAATATCGTCTTCCAATATATCAATCTTTACCTCTCAACCATTTCGAGACTCCTCATCATGTCCGTGATCTCATCTGGGACTCCGAACAATCTTCGGTCACCAAAACACATAAATCATAATACAAATCATCATCAAACGTTAAGTGTGCGGACCCTACGGGTTCGAGAACTATGTAGACATGATCGAGACACATCTCCGGTCAATAACCAATAGCGGAACCTGGATGCTCATATTGGTTCCTACATATTCTACAATATTCTTTATTGGTCAACCGTAATGACAACATACGTAATTCCCTTTGTCATTGGTATGTTACTTGCCCGAGATTCGATCGTCGGTATCCTCATACCTAGTTCAATCTCGTTACCAGCAAGTCTATTTACTCGTTCCGTAATGCATCATCCCGCAACTAACTCATTAGTCACATTGTTTTCAAGGCTTATCATGATGTGCATTACCGAGAGGGCCCAGAGATACCTCTCCGATACTCGGAGTGACAAATCCTAATCTCAATCTATGCCAACCCAACAAACACCTTCGGAGACACCTGTAGAGCATCTTTATAATCACCCAGTTACGTTGTTACGTTTGATAGCACACAAGGTGTTCCTCCGGTATTCGGGAGTTGCATAATCTCATAGTCAAAGAAATATGTATAAGTCATGTAGAAAGCAATAGCAATAAAACTTAACGATCATTATGCTAAGCTAATGGATGGGTCTTGTCCATCACATCATTCTCCTAATGATGTGATCATGTTCATCAAATGACAACACATGTCTATGGTCAGGAAACTTAACCATCTTTGATTAACGAGCTAGTCAAGTAGAGGCATACTAGGGACACTTTGTTTTGTCCATGTATTCACACATGTATCAAGTTTCCGGTTAATACAATTCTAGCATGAATAATAAACATTTATCATGATATAAGGAAATATAAATAACTTTATTATTGCCTCTAGGGCATATTTCCTTCAATTGACCAATGAAGATCGTCTCTCTGCCCAATTGACAAAGAACCTATTTTGGCTAACCATGGTTGGATCTGCTGCTATTCTGTCAAAGCCAACTGGAACTAGTGTTTTTCAGTTTTCATTCCAAATGGAGCCATCTGATTTCCTCCATAAGAATTTCTAGCTCAATTCCTATTTAATTTTTAACATTTGGCATTGTGCTTACTCACATGACATAAGCAGCCATGAATCTTGTTTATAAGCTCTGGTCTGCCAAAAAAATTGAAGCATTAAAATCAAACATGAGAAGAGTGAACGCGGGTAAACTGCAAGAGGCCACAATACAACTACTTCAATAGTTGTTGTAACCCAAACCAAGATTTCTAAATGTATAAACAAAAGGATACATAGTTGCAACAAAACAAATGGCAGTTAAGTATTTTGATGATGCCAAAATAACATTGATAAACATATAACCCGCTATCAATCTCACACCGCTCATTAAAAATCAATCAAACCGAGGACCAACATGCGGGGTAAAGTCATACCTGTCGTCCACTCTAACAGGAGAAATTGCCTCGTGTGTACTAGTCAAACACGCCTCAACTGCTGGCACCTGCCACTCGTTATTGATATTAGCAAAGTGAATAATCTGTGTATAGAAAGGTAACCAGGGGTACATAAGTCTGGATCCACTTTCAGGACTTACAAATTTTTCGATCGCACAAAGACACTAACTAATCAAGTTAGTGTTCCTAAAGCAGAAAGATAATTATTCATCCATTAAACAGTAAATGGAGAAAGGGGAGTAAAAATGTTCTGCACACTTCTGCCACTTACAAACTACTTCTATGAAGAGCGAGCAAACTGGATTATATATAAGGTATCGTCATATCATCCTAGAAAATTAGTGGACTGAACCATATACATTGGCTTTGATGTCTATTGATAAAGTAGATGTTACCTTTATGAGAACCAGTAAGTTTTATGAATAACTCATCTACATGACCATACATGCTACTACTAAAAAAATAAAAAAGCTAATAGATCAAGTGTGAGGTGAACTGGTAACTTTCTATGAGTTTGTTCATTTATTGAGTTCCTCTGCTGGATTGCATTCCATGTACCTCCATTTTAATCCCGACATATTATTTTCTGTTCTTTGTAGCTGATCAGCACTAATAGTGTATCTGGGACCGAATAAAGGTTGATGTAACATTAGGCACTCTCCAGATTCTCATTAACTATTCCACACGACCACACAAAATTCAACATCCATCGCGGACAATCTATACATTTTCAGTGAGGGCCAACTAAATAGATAAACACATAGTGTGCAAGTATTAGGTGTACGGCAACAGACTAAATATTTCAGTCAGTGTCGGTCATGACTAATAGAAAAGGAATTGAAATATCAGGGAAGGGAAAGGGATTCTAGTTGTATATAATTTTCACATGCAACATCCCCTATGTGAAACTTACCTAGGGACTCATAGTTGAATATAATTTTCACAAGTAGCATCTCCTATCCGAAACTTACATTCGGTGACAAAGCTATATAAACTATCTGATGGTCAAAAAAGAAGCTCTTGACAACCTGCATATCAACTTTTCCTACTACAATGTGACAAAGCTCAGGAGTTCCAGTTTTTCAGTGTTATCCTGACTCTCCGGCGATTATATGTACACCAGCTCTTTCACCCATTGTTATGTAATACTCTCTTCGTAAAGAAATATAAGAGCGTTTGGATCACTACTTTAGTGATCTAAACACTCTTATATTTCTTTACAGAGGGAATACATTTAAGTTCAAAAGACACCGAGTATAAGGTTGTACACTAAGGAAACAAAGGTAAGAACATGCACAAAATATATCTAACCAGGCCAGGGTACATACTCAAATAGCATCCTACCAGTAAGCAGAGGTGTATACTTTCATGTATCAGGCGGTTTTAGCATCAAAAAAATTTGTGAAGAACAATGAATGTATGTGTGCTGATAATTAACCTGTAAAATCATGTGCTACATCGTTATATGTGACTTTTTTGTGAACTCCAGTTTAAAATGGTCTGTTGATTATCCAACATTAGTATATACTCCCTCTATCCCAAAATAAGTGTCTCAACTCTAGTTCAACTTTGTACTAACAAGACACTTATTTTGGGACAAATGGAATATGTGAAATCAGAAGTGCTCTAAAAGTACTGTGTGTCACTTGCAATCTTGTGAAGATGTGGCCTGGAAATATCAGAAGATCTCTCTCAGCCTACAATGCTCAACTTATTGCAACTTGGAAATGACATGATGGCAACCGGAAAATTAGGAACAGAATAATCGTTGCCAATCCAAGATTGTACAAAATCCATTCTTGGAACTGAATGAACAGTTCTTGGGCCTGCAGAAATCAAACAAAACCAATTAGATATTTAGAATCCAATGTAAACTGGTAAGCCGCCAATCCGCCACCGACGTCCTTGAGCCACCATGGTAATTTAAGATGGCCGCCATGTGGTAAATACAAATAAAAAATGTCCTTCAACTCATGAATTGCGAACAAATAAAGGGACTGCCCGACTTGGTATAATTTATTGCGTTTAAACACCAGTGGGGTTGGCAGAAGAAAAGGCATACCGTAATCAGCCAACAGGGTATTTTCAAAATACATATAAAATACCGATGGTTTTGCTCGCTGATCTACCACCATATGGTGCTCTGGTTACGAACCATATACCAACAGGGTATTTGCAATGTGGTATTATCAAAATATATATATAAATTAAATACTACCAGCAGCAAAGTAACCAAGCACGACTCATGCTTGGCGCATGGTATCCGTCTAAGAAAGCGGTCCAGCGTTTGGTATTTCTTTGGGAAATATGTAGGTTCAAGCAGAATTTACATACGGTTCACTTAGAGAGCATCAAGATTAAGTACAAAAGCAAAATATATATTGTGTATGTAGTTCAGGACAAAGCATAAAGATTCACAATATTACCAAAAAGTATAGCATATACCATAACTTAATCCAATGCATGCGGGCTACATGCTTTTAAACAAACAACTTGCTCCTGAAACATAACAGTGAGATGATCTTCAATATAACAGTCCAGTTCGACTGAAGCACAAAAACATCACCATATGACACAAAAAATGGCACGTGGAACCCTAGCTCGCGGACTATGTGCACTTGGAGACAACTGGTCTTCTCCATTAATTTAAAAATGCAAGGTTGGACAAAATAGTATAATTAAGATGTAACTTGCCCACCCGCAAAAAAATGTAACTTGCTGATATAGGAACTGTTGGGAATAAGCCGTGAAAGAGCCCGGGACGCGGTGCCCGTGCGTGCGCGGCGGTGAACGCGTCGGGCTCGGCCGTGGCAGCCTGGGTCGCGTGTGTGCGTGACCAGGTGTGCGTGCGTGTGTGTCCTCGCGTTCGAGCGCGTGGGCCGTTGTGTGTAGGCGACAGAAACGGAGTGGCGACCACGTCGGGGCGCTTGACCCGGCCTGCAGCGTCTGCGTGCGTGCGCGGCGGATACGCGGGCCCGTGAGTGTGGACGTGGGGGTGTGCGCAGTGGGAGCATGGTGCGGCGCGTCCGTGGGTGTTGGGGATAAAAGGCCAGCTCCCTCCACCGTTGTATATCGCTAGATTGAGTCTGAGCTCGAGGAAAAAAAACAAGGACGCCGTTCGTGCGGCGGGCGGAGTTCGTGCTCCGGCAAAACCACTTGTGTCCTTGCGTCCTTGTTCTTCCTTCTTTTTTCTTCTTTGATGTATCAGAGAGTGAGCAAGAGGGAGGTGCTGCTGAGCGAGAGGAAGAGAAAGGCCGCGGCAACAACAATTGGTATACAGAGCTTCGGTTCGGGCGATCACCGGTGACCATGGCGTTGGTTCCTCACGGCGGTGGCGCGGGCGGATCGGCGTCGATGGCGATGCCGATGCTCACGGTGGACAACTACACCGTCTGGGCGATCAAGGCGCAGGCCATCCTCGACGTGCACACCGTGTGGGAGGCGGTGGCGCCGGGCGATGCGGCGGTGAACGCGAGGAAGGACAAGACGGCGCGCGCGTTGCTGCTCGGAGCGTTGCCGGAGGACGTGCTGCTCTCGGTGGCGACAAAGCCCACTGCCAAGGAGGTATGGGACTCCCTGAAGGTGAGGTTCGTCGGCGCCGATCGGGTCCGTGCGGCAAGGCTGGCAACGCTGCGTGGGGAGTTCGACCGCCTGAAGATGGCGGACGGCGAGGGGCTGGACGCGTACGCCAGGAGGCTGGCCGGGATGACGGCGAGGTACGCGAACCTCGGGGAGACGCTGGGCGACGCGGCGCTCGTGAAGAAGCTGCTGGACACCGTCCCGGATTGGTTGTTCCCCGTCGTCGCCGGCATCGAGCAATTCTGCGATGTGACGACCATGGCGTTAGATGAGGCGCTCGGGCGGCTGCGCGCATTCGACGAGCGGGTTCGGCGCCGTGGACAAGATGGCGGCGAGCACGGGGGTGAGCAGCTGCTCATGACGGCGGCGCAGTGGGAAGCACGGGAGCGTCGACATGGCGGTGCTCGGGACGACGACGACAGCAAGAGCGTGGCATCGAGCAGCGGCGGGAACCGGCGTGGACGCTGCTACAAGTGCGGCGTGCGCGGCCACTTCAAAAGGGACTGCCCCAAGCTGCGGAGGGAGCCGGCGGCGGAGCGCGCGCTGCTGGCGGACGTCGCCGGTGTCGAGGACGACTGCCTCCTCTAGTTCACGGCTTAGGGGGAGTGTGTTGGGAATAAGCCGTGAAAGAGCCTGGGACGCGGTGCACGTGCGTGCGCGGCGGTGAATGCGTCAGCCTCGGCCGTGGCAGCCTGGGTCGCATGTGTGCGTGACCAGGTGTGCGTGCGTGTGTGTCCTCGCGTGCGAGCGCGTGGGCCGTTGTGTGTAGGCGACAGAAACGGAGTGGCGACCACATCTGGGCGCTTGACCCGGCCTGCGGCGTCTGTGTGCGTGCGCGGCAGATACGCGGGCCTGGGAGCGTGGACGTGGGGGTGTGCGCAGTGGGAGTGTGGTGCGGCGCGTCCGTGCGTGCTGGGATAAAAGGCCAGCTCCCTCCACTGTTGTATATCGCTAGATCGAGTCTGAGCTCGAGGAAAAAAAATAAGGACGCCATTCGTGCGGCGGGCGGAGTTCGTGCTCCGGCAAAACCACTTGTGTCCTTGCGTCCTTGTTCTTCCTTCTTTTTTCTTCTTTGCTGTATCAGAGAATGAGCGAGAGGGAGGTGCTGCTGAGCGAGAGGAAGAGAAAGGCCGCGGCAACAACAGGAACATGGATCTCCAGAGTTCAGTAAGGCAATAGGTTTCTCATATTTATGATTGGGTAGGCACGTAAAAGGAAGTGAAGGTGCATTATCAGTGATATTGAAGGACCGTGTGTATATATGTGAAGCGATTAACTTCATCGGCATGATGTTAAGGGTCTCACCTCTGTTTTAGTTTCTTCTTGGAGTGGTTGTCCAAAGGTGAAGTGAGCACCTTCCAGCAATATGTAGCCTATAGCACTTGCATGCCATACGAAAGCTCATGCCCAATATGTGGCCTCTAGCACCTGCCGACAACATTGCATTAGCTCGTTTAGATCAGAGAATCTAGTATAACTATTAATCTTTCGTAGGTAAATCAAAGAAGAAAAACTTGGTTTTGAGGCTTGGCAAGTTTTAGTTTCTTGGTTTTGCTTAATTAGCGAGTCACCAATTTAAAAGAAGATATGCATAGTGTAAGTCAGTTGGTTGGAAGACAATTCATTATAACAATGGAGGCATCTAGACAAATTTAATTGGTAGGTACAAGGTAACAATGGCTCTGGACATCCTTCTGTTATGAGTTGAGGCATATGGGGAATAAGAAAAATAGGAAATTGAAGTATGAAATCTATGGTTTATTTATCACATTACAAGTAAAGGTGTAGAAAAGTTTGGTGAGGTTAAGCATGAATATCAACAAAAGAAAAAGCAAGCAAGAAAAGATAACACCTACATATTGGCCCAACTTGTCCTCAATAATTAGTAGGATTTGCTCAACTTGTTCTAATTGATTAGTAGGAGCAATAATTCAGTATCTACCTCCCTCTCCTCTCGTGACGACAGCATGGGAGGAGGGATCCATACCACCCTCCTCCTCCTTGAGCAGGACAAGGCCGACGCCCTCATGCCGTCACCTCCGCGCCCATGGTGACCTGCTGAAAATTAAAGGAAGAGAAGGTGAGGTGAGGTCCTCCTCTCCCAGCAGTGGATCAAGATGTAGAACACCAACCACAAGAAGGGGATGCAGATCAGATTCATACCTCCCATGTCGACGTGTTGGAGTGCTGCAGCTCGTGCCCTACCTGCGATGCGTACGGTCGCCATGGCTGCAAGCTAGGGTTCCGGGCGCGAGGAGGGAGGTATGGACAGACGGCAGCTCGGTCGCGATGGCAGCGGTTCAGTGGAGGTTGGAGGGGGCGAAAGAGGAGATGAGAGCGGGGCGGGGAAGGAGGAGGCGGCGGTGGCAGAGAACGATAGTCGCGGTCGGTGCGTGTCTCGGCTGCGGCGCGCTGGAGTTGAGGGAGAGCAGAGGGTCGCCGGCGGCAGGGCTGGAGTGGCGGCATAGGAGGAGGTCGTTGGCGACGGGTCTGGGGTCGGAGGAGTGTGGGGAATCGGGCGAGCTCGGCGGCGGGAGATGCACTGGGAGGGGCGCGACGGGATGGAGGCTAGCGTTCACCCAATCGGACCACCCACAGAGCTACCCATGGGCAAACACATGGAATGACGAAAATGCCCTCGACGGCCACCCAAATCTACAGGCGGTGGCACGCCCTTCCCATAGACAAGGGCAAGCATCGGCAGCGCCACCCTCCGCAGTCACGGACGGCTGGAGCCCACCTTGGCCGGGTCCCGCGTGTCACTGATACACGAAGGCAGCGAGAGTGTGAAAACGAGGCACTATTCATTGCTAGTCACATCAAACTCGATCCAGCAGTCAGGATCATTTCGTCTGAAGATCCAACGGCTGGGATACGTTGGACACTCAATCCGACGGTCGACATTGCAAGTGCCGTGGAAGGCTCCATACATGCTCACAATGTAACAATGGGATTCTGGTAGTTTGAACGGTCTTCCATGGAGGCCCCCATCATAAAGGTCGATGCCTCCCAGAAATCCAATTTGGCTCCCTGGAGCACGTGCTCCTATGAGCGGAAAATAATTTTTAAAATATTAAAAAAAACACAATTTTTATGTATTCATAGTCACATACAAATGCTATCTACAATGGTTTAGGCAAAAAGGTTAATATTTTGGTTGTGCAAAAAAGACAAATTAAACGCCAAATGTCTCCCAAAAAAATATCGCCTCAAAATTGTTTTTTTACCGATGAAACAGTACGGCTCCGTTTTGCATAAAAATTGTGAACTTGCGACACTAACACGAACATCCACAAAAAACTTCAGATTTTTTTAAAACAATTTACCACTTTTTTAGGTACTTTTCATCCGGGAGCAAATGCTTCCGGGAGCCAAAACGTCATCCCGGTGCCTCCTACTTATTGTGTTCAGTATTTTTCTCAAGCTACCATATCCCCATAAATTTGTTTCTTCCTAGCTCTCTGACTTGTGCGTATCTGCAAACTAATTTTTCTTTAGAAAAAAAATTGTGTATGCAAAACCCTTAGCAAACTTGAAGATAATATAGCAAAGTGCTCTACGATCTTGCTAGGTTTGTCGGCGTCTAATCTAGGAGTATGACTTGGCTGACCGAACCCGATATGTTCTAGGACATCTGGTTCATGCTTCCCATGAATAATGTAGAGCCAACATCATCTTTCTATAAGAGCATCTCTAGCAGACCCTGTATAATGTTGATCCGTAATATGCGTTTATAGTCCGCTGAAGTACGGATTTGCGGGTTGACGGGGCTGCAGCCGAGCAGACCATGTGAATATGTTTTTTTACGGGTCGGCTAGACGGGGTCTGCTCGGACGCAGCCCTTATCGACCCGCAAACCGAAAAACCCCGATAAGCAAATTTGATAACGATTTCGACAATTGAGTTCAAATTCAACCAATAAAACATAGTTCGCGCGCAAATAAAAGCATACGACATACGCAAAAGGACTTCATGCAAAAGACACGACCACGTCCATCATCATCTTGGTCACTTTTCAGCCGTCGTCATGATCTTCACTCCGCACCACCTCCATCGATGCCATTGCCGCCCCCGAATCCATCTCCGGCACTTGTTCCAACTCCGGCACCGAAAACATCGCCGGGTGCACTGAATGCATCAGCGGCACTGGTTCCAAATCCCGATGAGAAAACATCGCTGGCTCTGAAGCACGCACTGGCCGACAAGCATCAAGAGACACCGCACTCCAAGCCTTGATTAAGATTTGGTCTTCCAACATTGTGTAGTTCTTCGATCTCACGCTTTTTTTGCTTGCGCTTGATCATACACTCCCTCATCTACCTCCTTCACTTCATCTTCACCACCATGATCATCCACGCCACCCTCCATTTCATTGTAATTGAAATCAGTGAACAAGGCTTGATCAATTCGACGGCGTTGGTGTCCAACAAATTGATGAACTCGGCAGTGGCATATTGTTCGAACCACCACTATAGTGAGTGGCAACAAGTCACAAGCTACCACAATGGCGAAAAGCGAAACAAATAGAAGGGATCAAAGATGCATACCTTCCGTCCATTTTGTCAAACACCTCGCCTGCGGTGAAAGCAGCGCCGTTGAACGGCATCGCTGAGGAACCTCTTGCTGGGGCGGAGGGAGTGGATGAAGGCGCCGGCCTTTTTGTAGGAAGCATCTTGTGCTTCACGCCCGAAACTTTGCCCGCCTTCTCCGCCGGCGGCCAGGCAAATCGCGCAGCGGCGGCGGCGCCCGACGCGCGTGCCTTCCCGGCGGGGCCAGCCGGATTCCCGCCTTGCACGTCCACGTTGCCCTGCCGCTTGCGGGCAGGCGCGGTGGTGCCTTGAGCGACGGCTGGGCGACATGACCGACGACAAGATCCGCCGGAGCGGATTGCGTGTGCGCGACCTCCATGGTGAAGGGGACGGCTCGGAGGCTTCCATGGCGGCGAAGAACGGTCGGGGAAGATGGACCGGAGTGGACGGTG